>NW_007077634.1:343772-385524 GCF_000164805.1 Carlito syrichta | reverse complement strand
GTGCTTGCATTTGAATTTCCCTCAAGCCTGAGGGTAGGGACATGGGGTGGAATCACTCTTGTTATTTTTCCAGGAGAGTGAGTCTCTGATGCCTTAGGAAGTAGGCTGCTCTAGTTTGACCCCCTGGGATCCAGTAACTACCCAGTCACCTGAAGGTAATTTCTTCATATTATCAGAGTTGACAAGAATTGTTGTCCTCAATTAAAGGGTTCTAATTCATTATTGAAATAAATCTTAACTTTAACTCATCAGCTTGATTGACTGTTCTTTTTCAAACTTTAACGTAGCTGCTTTTTTTCTACCCATTTGATTGCATTTTGGGGTCAGCTGTCATTTCATATCCTCACTTGTCAAGATTTTATGCTTATCCTCAAGTGTAGATTCTGTTTTTTAAACCAGCCACTGCCATTAACCATCTGGGCGAACTTGTCTAAGTCCCTTAACCCTCAGATACTCAGTTTCCTCATCTTAGAGGGTGAGGAGGTTGGTCAGAAAGATCTCTAAATTTCCTTCAATTCTAAAAGTCTCTGATATAAACCTCAATTATTTCCCAGTGCAGAGTTCATTCAGGAGTTCAAAACCAGTTCAAACCCATAAATTAATGACTGGGATTTTGATTCATGCTTGCCAGTGTTAGAATGCCTGTGTGTGTGTCACTGTGAAATTTAATTTGGCAGATTAGTAACACATCTGATTAAAATTCTTGTCAAAAGAATGTGATCCCTAAAACCCTGCATTCATTATTTCCTGCCCACCTTCCTTCTCATGCTTCACTGTTTAAAATCTTGTCCCTGATTATGGAACTAAAGGTTTAGCCTTATCGAAATTTTGACTCTATGGCTTGTCATTATGAATCAGACCTGTTGGGTACATATTTTGTTCATCTCCTGTCCCCTGATTGCTTTTATCTTGTAGAAGAAAAACAATATTTTTTAATTAAACCAGTGACTCTTTCATCAAATGTCATTGCAAATTTCCTGAGTCATGTAGTAGCTTTTTTTGTTTTACAATTTGATCATTATAATGGTTCAAGATTACTATTGATCATCTATGGGAAATTAACTTTCTTGGATTGTGTCGATACCATGTTCAAAAAAAACCTCATGACAATTTTTAATGTAATAAATCTTATCATCTGAATCCATGTCATGCTACATATTTTTATGATGAGAAACATAGATTGTCAATAATTAGGCAAAATGTGCTGACAAGGTCTGAATATTTTACCTTTAAATTGTATTTTGGTGCTAAAACAACTTTGAATGAAGATCTATTTTGTTCATCCACAGTGAACCTCAGCAGCTGGTTTCCTTGAACAACTTCCCCACTAAGCTGTGAATGAGCTTGAGCAGGGCACTGTTGTCTGCCTTCACTTTTCTCGGCATCCCCAGACCCTGCCACAGTGCCCAGCACAAAGATGTCACTCAGCAACACTGGATAAAATGAGAAGTCTCACTGTTGGTACTGCATCACACTGTTGATAATTCATGACCAAGTGCTTGGCCTGAGGGGACAGCAGGGAGAGGGAGATGTGAGCCTATCTTATCTAAATAATTTTCTCAGGTCCCCAGATCATTCCTTTTCAAAAGAAGATACTACAATGGCCACCAAAGAATGTGCCTGAAATTCTCAAGTTGCCTTTTACATCACCAGAAGTGTGAGAATAGGGAAAGGCACGTGGCAGAGACAAGACAAAGATGGGTGTTAGTTTGTTATTACGTTTCACTCAGATGCATATGGGAAATTGCCAAGAAATGAGACATGGTTATATTTACATTTTAGGTGAATTTTTCTGTGTCAGTCCTGTACTAGGTCATGAATGCTATGACTTGAATGTGTCCTTCAAAAGTTTATGTGTTGACAACTTGGCCCCTAATACAGTAGTGTTGAGAGGTGAGAACTTTGGAAAGTGATTGGATTATGAAGGCTTTGTCCTTATGAATGAATTAGCCCATTCATGGGTTAATAGGATAGTGGGTCGATAGGTTAATGGGTTCTTAAGAGAGTCAGTTAGTTATGACAAGAGGAGGGATCTGTTATAAAAGCCAGTTTAGCCATTTCTAACATGTCCTCTTACCAGGTGATGTCCAGTGCTGCCTCAGACTCTGCAGAGTCCCCACCAGCAAGAAGGCCCTCACCAGATACAGAACCTAGACCCTAGCCTCCAGAACAGTTAAGAAATCCATTTCTTTTATTTCTATATTACCCAGTCTCAGGTATTCAGTTATAGCAACAGGAAATGGACTAAGACATGGGACTATAGGTATTAGGTGGCTCTGGAAATGATTCAATAAGGAAATTCCTTAAAACAAGAAACAGACTTTTCTTAATCATTGATATTGTGAAATATATATCTGGTCTTCCTCCCCAGTTTCCTGGTATAAAACTCTTAAGATTCTTAAGCCCTTCAAAGTTATAAGTGTCTTTGCATATGCTAATACATTGAATGATGTCTGGAAGCCCCTAGGTAGCTTCAGGATGGGGCTGGACCCAGAAAACAACAAGGCAGGATTAGAGGGCTGGACCTTTCAGCCTCATCCCCCAACCTCCAGGTAGGAGAGAGGGGTTGAAAGTTAATTTGATCACCAATGGCCAATACTAGGTGCAATA
Source organism: Carlito syrichta (assembly GCF_000164805.1). Taxonomy (NCBI): domain Eukaryota; kingdom Metazoa; phylum Chordata; class Mammalia; order Primates; family Tarsiidae; genus Carlito; species Carlito syrichta. The sequence goes on along the minus strand of NW_007077634.1, from coordinate 382,914 downwards.
TTTATGCCATACTTAGTGGACTGAACAACTTGTGTATCTGGGGTGAACATATTTCAGAAATGAATGCACCCAGCCATCTGAGTTTATATTCAGAACAAAATATGGTTAAACATAGAAACAATTGGCCTCCCTCTATGCTGAAGATGTAGATAATGAGTTTTCTAGAGATGAGCACCATTGCTTTCTCTACCCCAGCAATGTTCAAGATTCATGGTTTATAGATTCCTGCACTATTTGTGATGGACATGAATCCCGGATGACTGATGGTCACTTTATTGGAAGCCAGGCTCTTATAAACATTATGTGCATGTGCAGGAGTCTTTTTGGCTGTAATTTCAAGTGTCATGTGCTACCTAGAATGGACTGAGTCCAATATTTTCATTACTAACTTCCTTAAATTAACTTTGCTTTATCTTAGCAGGCGAACATGTCTTATTGTCACTCAGTGTCAGAAGGCAATTAACCCATTGACATAACATGAAGAAAAATGTTCAAAGACAAAGAAAACTAACTCAGGAAAAATTACTTGGTGATTTTCTCTTCTTAATTAATTTCTCAGCCATCAAAGCCTGCCTCCAGCTTTTGTTCGGCCACTTTCTTTTTTTTTTTTTTAACCAAGTTGCCATTTCTTCATCCTTGTAAACACAGGAAACTGGTGAATTGATCTGAGCCATACTTTGACAGGGAGTTGAAGGCAGCTGCATCCTGGGCTTGTACTGCCTACTGGAAATGTGTTAACAGGGAACAGCAGAGGCCAATGCCCTGAGCATCTCACGAGTGGATTTGTGAATAATCTTGGAGTTTTCTACCTTGCGCAGGGAAGGGGTGGTACCAGTGGTAGATGTGGCCAAAGAGGCCACCAGGAGAGAATCACATCTGCTTAGCTGAGCCAGGAACTCTGGCTGCAGCCCTCTGGCTTTTGCCTTATGCTACTTTGGAGAGAAACATCCCAGAAAGAAATAGGGCATGCAGAAACACTATCTATGCCAATTCTCCCACAGTACAACTGTCTACCTTTTCCACTCTGGCACTTGTTGAGAAGAGCACAGCATTTCCAAAAGCCTTCTGGGTTTTACCTCTGACCAAATGAATCAGAGTCTCTACCACTAGGCCCGGGAATCTTGGAAAAGCTTCCCAGTCTGAGCAGCCTCTGCCCTTGGACTGGCATTCAGGATCCGGAGACTTAGAAACAAATAGCACGTGCAATCTCAGATTCTCCAGGTGTGGAGAGAAGCGCCCTCTCTCTGCTAACACACTGGTGATAGCCATAATAAGGATAAATAACCATTTTTCTAAAGCTACCTGCTGCCAAGTAAATTTCCTAGAGGCTGTGGGACCTTTAGTAGGGCTGCTCTGTTTATTTTGACAAGACTTACTAAGTCTTTTAAAAGCGATATTTGGAATCTGTGATGGAAAGGGTCCAAGCTTCACCATCCCAGCTGCTGGTGGCAGCCACAGGGTCTGCCTAGAAAACCTTGGACCATCCCCAAGCCCTGTGTGGAAGTGGGAGTCTTCCTTGTTCCAGTCAACCCAGGAGCAGAGGCAGGAGAAGAGATACGCAAGTTGGAACTGTCCTGGGTGAAAAAGAGGCTGAGCCTTATAGCATTCTTGGGGGCTCTGCTAGATGCCATCCATTTGGAAGATCTTATGTTTAAATGTTAGCAAATGTCTTCTAAATGGAGCATTTAATAAACTGAGACAAAAGCAGGAGGAAAGGATAGGTGAAAGAATTCACTAGGATGGCCAGACAGCCATATTTGCATTCTTTCTGCATTTTTTCAATTCTAAACATAATATTTTTTAGAAATTACTTTTATCATCGAGTCCCAATTGCATATGAAAATGAGGGTCAAGTCATTGCAGCTAAATTGGTTCATCCTTAAACCTCACACACAGAGGAAGAGGGCATAGCCCAGCAACCTTTACTTCCCTACCTGTGCAGCTCTTTATCTTCTGGAGAAGGAAACAGGACCATGGGGGAAATAAACTATCCTGTGGCCAAAATTACCTGCAGATAAATGTCCTTATCTTTCAGTTTTCCTTATCTGATCCCCTACTCATTTTTTTTTTTTCAGTTACAAGTCCTCAGGCTTATTTGACATATTTAAGTTGCAGAAAAAACCAAAACTTGTTAATTTGTTTCTGGAGTTTCAAGGGTCTGCTTACTTATCTCAGAGCTGAATTGGAACATCCAGCCTAAAACTTATATCAATGTCCAGCCATCCACTCATCCATGTGCCCACCTATCCACTCATCTATCTATTCATCTACCCACTCACCCACTCACACACCTGTCCATCCATCCATCCATCCATCCATCCATCCATCCATCCATCCATCCATCCATCCAATAACATTATGCTAAGCATTAGGCAGATAAGAATGATTAATAAGAAATTATGCTCCCTTTAATATTTTTTCAGCCTAGTAGGGAAGATATAAGTATAAAAGTTATAACAAGACATTTTAAAATGCTAATACATAGGTAACACACATTAATTTTAAAGTGGTAAATATAACATAGTATAGCCATTAAGAGTTATACTGTAGGGCCAGGCTGACATGTTTAAATTCTGTCATATATATATATGCCTCCTGTGTAAACTTGAGCAAAATATTAATCTTCCTGTGCCACAGTTTCTCATTTATACAAGAAGGATACGTGTGGTATCTATCCCATAAGCTTAGGAGAATTAAATGAGTTAATATGTATTTATTTGAAAAACTCAGAAATCACGACCTGAAATGCAAATCAAAAAACAAACAAACAAACAAAAAACAGGGAGTTTGCACATATATTTCTAACTTCCACCCAACATCATCCTTAAACATTTGACCGCCATCCTTCCCAAGGAGCACACACCTAGAGTCATGAAACAATATGAAAATGGTGGTAATAAACTGGTCATAAGAAAAGATTCGCCTGTGAAAGAAACTACCAAATTATCTCTAGAATGGTGTTTTTCTCTCTTTTATGGCCACGGATTCCTTTGAGGATTCACTCATTGACTTAGTGAGTGAACACCTACTCTCTGCTAAACCTTATTCCAGGCACTCAGGGAACTAAGCAAAGATTACTGCCCTTGTGCAGCTGATTTCTGGAGGCAAAGGAAATAGACAAGAAGTAAAAAGCATAATACACAATTAAATTACCTAATGTGTAAGAGGTGACTCTGCTTTAGGAAAGCAAATATAGGCCAGGTGCAATGACTCACGCCTATAATCCCTGTATTTTTGGAGGCCAAGGCGGGTGGACTGTTTGAGCCTATGAGTTCGAAACCAGCCTGGGAAACACAGTGAGCCCTCACTTCTACAAACTAGTAGAAAAATTAGCTGGGTATGGTGGTGTGTGCCTGTAATCCTAGCTACTTGGGAGACTGAGATGGAAGGATTGCTGAACCCGGGAGGTCGAGGCTGAGGTGAGCCATGATCATGCCATTGTATTTCTGCCTGGACAACAGAGGGAGACCCTGACTCAAACAAACAAACAAACAGACAGACAGACAGACAGACAACAGCAGGAGAAAGAAGGTCAGGAGTGCTGATGGGCAGGCAGTCTGTAATTCAAAATAGGGTAGCTGGGGTAGAAGTCATTGAGAAGGTGACATTAGAGTGAGAGCGTAAAGAAGGTAAGGGAGTTGACTGCACACATAACTGGGGGAAGAGTGTTTGAAGTCAGGGAAGAGCCAGTGCAAAGGTCCAAGGCAGGAAGTCAGTGCAACTGGAGCTGAGTGCGTCAGGGAGTATCAGGGGACTCCCCCGGGGAAAGTCAGCCCTTCGTTCTTGGAGCAGTGATGCCCAAACTTTACCATGCATGAAGGCTTCTGAGAGCACACACTGTGGTGGCCCTGCCTCAGAGTTTCTAACATTTCTAGCAAATTCCCAGGTGATGTTGATGCTGATGGTTTGGGGGCCACATTCTGAGAACCTCTGATCTACTACACAGTCTTGCTATTTCACATGTTTTGATGGTCTTCCTGGGTTCCCAAAGTCTGTCTGGACTGCAACTTAGGAATACTAGTTCTAGAACATATTTGACTGGATCACTCATTCATAGACCACCTCAAAGGGCCTGCATCTACCTCACCCTTCCAACCAAATGATGAGTGTGATATTTGACCTCTATCTGGGTTAGGCTAGAAAAACTCCCAATAATGCTCCTGGTTTAGCTTCTTAGCCACAGTGGTTGTTCTATAGCCCCCACTATGTTTTATTGTACTCACTGAGTAAGAATTTGTGGAGTATTTTATTATAAACACAAGTTTGGGGTCAGGTATAATGACTCATGTTTGTAATCCCAACACTTTGGAAGACTGAGGTGAGAGGATTGCTTGATCCCAGGAGTTCGAGATCCGCCTGGGCAACTTAGCAAGATCTCATCTCTACAAAAAATTAGCTGGGTGAAGTGTCATGTGCCTGTTATCCCAGCTACTCGGGAGGCTGAGGCAGAAGGATTACCTGAGCCCAGGAAGAGCCCAGCAAGTCGAGGATTTGGTGAGCCGTGATTGTGCCACTGTACTCCAATCTGGGCGACAGAATGAGACCCCAACTAAAACAAACAAACGAACAAACAAAAAACACAAAGCAAACAAATGAAAACCAAACAAACAACACAAGTTTGGGCCCCTCTTGAAAGATAATGCTGAGAATAATAGCCTTTCCACAGGGCATGTAAGTGGTTTGACTCACTACCTTCTAAAATAGCATGTGACTCTGCCCCTGTCTCAAGAGGGGAGATCAAGTACCTGCAGTGGTCTCAGGACAGTAGTCATATGTTAGGAAAAAGGAGGCAGCAAATCCCCTCGACTTCTAAATGACAAAAAGATTTTGTGACTGTTTTTAAAGAGAAGCTGAAACCACTCTTGCAAAACCAAAATGACCTGGCAAGTATTTGCTGTGAGGGGAGAGTGGCCAGAATATTAAGTGGAAAACAGGGAAATGTGAACACTAGAATCAGATAACTTAATCATTGCAAGATGAGGTCTGAATTATGTACAACCTGCTTTGTATTTACTTGGTTTTGCAAATTAGATTGGAGTTTGATCTATAGGCTGAACATGGGTGATTATGCATTACCAGGACACTTCAGAGAAGAGGTGTTCAGCAGAGAATAAAGAGGTCATTGGCATGTTAAGAATGCAAGTAGTGAGGACACAGAAACACTCCAATAGACGGCGATTAAAAGCATGAACAAAACTCATGTCATCATTGCCTTTTGACACTTACTGTCTCTACCACAGAGAGGGCAAGCTGCTAAAAGCATTCATTGACTCACAGATACTGATTTCCAACTATGACTGATTAAGGAATGCCTGGCCTTAGAGAGATGTAAATTATAAAGCAGTGGCTCATATTTTGAAGCAGTTACCAAGTCATTTTCAGATACATGTTTCTCTTCATTTTTCTCTGCTTTCTTATGCTCTGGAGATAGTTCTCCTTTTCCAGCTGAAGTCAAGGTGATGACATACTATCCACTCACTAAACCCATATCTCAAATAAATGTCTGGAATGTTTAACTGACACTCTGCTGATCAAAAGAAACAATAGAGCTCTACTGTTAAAATGTGAGTGTCTTTTGTAGAGGTATTACCATAGCAGTATAATTTCCTAATGAGAGTATTACTTAAGAAATTAGGCTACTTTGTGGGTCACAGTTATTCACCTACAGAAAGTCAGATTGGTGACAGGGAAAAGTTGCTCGACTTGGAGCTGTGACACAGGGGATAGAGTCTTTGCTGGGTTTCCTGGCTGTGCAGCCTTAGAAAAGTCATTTACATACCCTAGAAAACCTGCACAATGATTTCAGTTAAGGGGTTATTAGGTCAAATGTGACAGTTTATATGTGTGTGTGTGTGTGTGTGTGTGTGTGTGTGTGTGTGTTAATTTAATGTTTTATTTGGCGAGAAAATTAATTCTGGGCATACACACAGATCAGAATGTCTGAAGAACAAAGAGAAGGTTAGAGGTTTTATTTTTTTTAAAGAACAAATGTTACATATCACTCTTTGAGAAAGTTAATTGGCACCAGTCAGCGTTTAGGGGGCTGAAAAGCTTGAGTGACAGGTGTGGGTAAACAGATAAAAGATTTTTTTAAAAGGAAAAGATTCATCCTGCAGTTACAGCAAGCTATCTCAGTATCTGTAGATAAAACTAGTTTCAGATATATCCTAAAGTGCTGTACAAAAGTTTGGTACACATTTTTATATTTAAGGATCAAAATTGACGTAGTTTTTCATAAATGTTGTAAAAACTTGTAAATAAATGAACTGTTTACACATCAACAAAACACTGTTTTACTCTTAATGAGTAAACATTGAGTTAACCAGTTGGATGATGTGTTTATTGATTAAAATTAAATATAGATCCCTGTATCAGAAAAGAACAATTACCAACTATATTAATTAACACTAATTTGCATTTGGTGAGCTTCCCTGAATTTAAATTAACTTTCATGAGTTGAGAATAATGGCTGTGGATTTTGAAGAGTGTATACTTTTTTTTTTTTTAAAAAGTGGTGTTATATATACCATATATACAGACATACTTCAGAGATATTGCGATTATGGTTCCAAACCACTGCAATAAAGCAAATACCACAATAAATCAAGTCAAACCCATGTTTGGTTTCCCAGTGCATATAAAAGTTATATTTACACTATACTGCAATCTATTAAATGTACAATAGCACTAAGTCTAAAAAAAGTACATACTTTAAAAATACTTTATTGCTAAAAAATTTGCTAACAATCATCTGAGTCTTCAGTGACTTTCCTCAGGCCTCATGACTAAAATCTGATAGCTTCAAACTTTTCTTCTTCTTCTTCTTCTTTTTTTTTTTTTTTTTTTTTTGAGTCATAGTCTTACTCCATTGCCCAGGCTGGAGTGCAGTGGTATGCTCATGGCCACCCTGCCGTGGACCTGCTGGGGTCCAGTGATCCTTCTGCCTCAGCGTTCCAAGTAACTGGAACTACAGATGTGCGCTGCCATGCCTGGCTATTTTTAAAAAAATTTTACCATAGAGATGAGGTCTCGTCATGTTGCCCAGGCTGGTCTCAAACTCGTGGGCTCAGGCAATCCATTTGCCTTGGCCTTCCAAAGTGCTGGGATTACCGAGTCACCGAGCCCGGCCTGCTGCTGCTTCTTTATCAGTCTTCGTGGAATTGAAGAGTTAAATAGGGGCTTGCTCTGGATTAGGTTTTGGCTTAAGAGAATGTTGTGGCTGGTTTGATATCCTACCCAGACCACTCCAATTTCTCCATAACAGCAAGAAACCTGTTTTACTTCCTTATCATTTATGGGTTCACTGGAATAGCACTTCTAATTTACTTCAAGAATTTTTTTCTTTGTATTCACAACTTGGCTAACTATTGGATGCAAGAGGCCTAGCTTTTGTCCCATGTAGTGTTGACATACCTTCTTCACTAAGCTTAATTATTTTTAGCTTTTGATTTAAAGTGAGAGATATGTGGTTCTTCCTTTTATTAGAACATTTGGATGCCATTTTGGGTTATTAACTGGCCTGACTTAATATTATTGTGTCTCAGGGAATAGGGAGGCCCAAAGAGAGGGAGAGAGACAGGTAAATGACTTGTCAGTGGAACCATTAGGACTTAGCCATTAAGTTCACTGTCCTATATGGGCACAGTTTGTGGTGCCCCCCAAACAATTACAATAGTGTACAATAGTGACACCAAAGATCATTGATTATCAATCACCATAGCAGATATAATAATAATGAAAAAATTTGAAATATTGCAAGAATTAATAAAATGTGACACCGAGACATGAAGTGAGCACACGTTGTTGAAAAAATGGTGCCAATAGACTGGCTTTATGCAGGATTGTCACAAACCTTCAATTTGTAAAAAAAAAAAAAAACCAAACAAACAATGAAAAAATCCCCAAGCAATTATCTGCGGAGCACAACAAAGTAAAGTGCAATGAAAGGAGGTATGACAGTATGTGTATGTGGATATACACATATAACCCTGGCCATCTCAATCTTATTTTTAATTAGGACAGGTGATTCAGGTTTAGGGCCTTACTTAAGTTCTAACATATAATTGACATTTCAGAGTACAACTGTTAATAGAACCCTTATTACTGAATTTACTAATTTAGTGACACTGTGAAATTATCTAGATCAGGGGTCTCCAACCCCAGTACCATGAACTGGTACTGTTCCTCCATGGCCTGTTAGGAACTGAGCTGCACAGCAGAAGGTGAGTGGCCGGTAAGTGAGCAAAGTTACATCTGTATTTACAGCCACTACCCACCACTAGCATTACCATCTGAGATCCGCCTATCAGATCAGCAGAGGCATTAGATTCTCACAGGAGCTCGAATCTTATTGTGAACTGTGCAAGCAAGGCATCCAGGTTGTGTGCTCCTTATGAATATCTAATGCCTGATTATCTGAAGAGGAGCTGAGGCAGTGATGCTAGCACTGGGGAGTGCTGCAAATACAAATCAACATTAGTGGCGAGATTTAACTGCACATCCTCACCCCACCCCCCCATCTGCCACTGTCCATGGAAAAATTGCCTTCCATGAAACTGGTCCCTGATGCCAAAAATGTTGGGGACCACTGATCTAGATCATCTAGTCCAGTTAAAACTATCTAGTCATAGACTGAATTTTGGTTTACCTCTGGATTTTGACTTCACAAATTTACTCAAAATATTATAAAACATAAGGCTAAGTATTATGCAACTATGGCCCATGATTCAGTTTAATTATCTACTAAAATAATGATTTTACTGATTGTGAAAATTACATATAGGGAAAAGACCCCTCAACTCTTCAGTAATATTTTCTGTATAGACAGAGTTTTCTCCAAAATAAAAGAACAAATGAACCCTATAGAATTGTTTGTAGAACAACCAATTTTTTATTTTGAGAAAATTGTAGACTTACATTCATTGGTCCATATGCCTATCTCTTTGCCAGTATCATAATAGTCTGACTACTGTGGCTATATAAGTCTGAAATCAGGTAGACATTACTTTTCTTTTAAAAAACTGCTTTAGATATTTGAGAATATTTCTTTCCTTTTCCAGTTAAATTTTTGAATTTTTCCTGGAGGCCAGGCACTCCTACAGTAACTTCAGCACTTTGTGAAGCCAAGGTGGGAGGATTACTTGAGCCCAGGAGTTCAAGACCAGCCTGGACAACATAGTGAGACCTTGTCTCTACAAAAACTAAAACAAATTAGCTTCAAAGAAATTGAAGATGACACAAACAAATGGAAAAATATTCCATGCTCATAGATTGAAAGAATCAACATTGTTAAGATGTCCATCCTACCCAAGGCAATCCACAGATTTAATGCAATACCCATTAAATTACCAGCAGCATGCTTCTCAGTTTTGGAAATGACAAAACAGGAACTCATATGGAAACATAAAGGGTCACAAATAGCCAATACAATCCTTAGCCAAAAAAAAAAAGTGTGAGGCATCATGCTTCCAGACGTTAAGCTTTATTATAAAGCTACAATAATAAAAACAGCTTGGTATTGATACAAGAACAGGCACATAGACCACTGGAACAGGATAGAGATTCCAGAAGCAAAACCTCAATCTCTCAACCAACTCATCTTAAACAAAGTCTCCACCATCATCCACTAGGGAGAAGAGAACCTATTCAGTAAATGTTGCTGGGAAAACTGGCTGACCACATGCAGAAAATAAAAACAAGACCTCTCTCTACCTATCACCATACACAACTATCAACTCCAAATGGGTCAAAGACCTAAACATAAAACCTCAAAATATAAGAACCATCAAAAATGGTGGAGACACCCTTATGGAAATTGGACCTGGCAACCAATTCCTGGTCAAAACCCCAAGTGCTCATGCCATAAGAGACAAGATACACAAGTGGGACCTCATCACACTGACAAGCTTCTGCAAAGCCAGAGAAACCACTGAGAGAGGGGAGAGACAGCCCACAGACTGAGAAAAAATATTTGCTGACTGTATATCTGACGAAGGCCTAATATCTAGGATCTACAAGGAGTTCAAATGTTCCAAAAAGAAAAAACAAACAGCCCCATTACTAAATGGGCAAAAGATATGAATAGACACTTCTCAAAAGAAGACACCCAAGCAGCCAGCAGATACATGAAAAAATGCTCAGCCTCACTAGTCATCAAAGAAATGCAAATTAAAACTACACAAATGAAAACTACCTAACTCCAGTCAGGATGACCATCATTGATAATTCAAAAAACAACAGATGCTGGAAAGGATGTGGTGAAAACTTCTACACTGTTAGTGGGAGCGTAAACTAGTATAACCTCTGTGGAAAGCAGTGGTGCAATTCCTAAAAGATCTAAAAATCAACCTTCCATATCACCCTGCAATCCCCCTACTAGGAGTATACCCAGAGGAACTCAAATCACTCTATGAAAAGGATACCTGCACATGCATGTTTATTGCAGCATTATTCACAATAGCAAAAACATGGAATCAATCATGCTGCCCTTCAAAAGAGGACTGGATTTTTAAAAAATGTGCTACCTATGCAAGATGGAATAGTACGCATCCATAAAGAAGTACAAAATTATGAACTTTGCAGCAACTTAGATGAACTTAAAGGCTACAATACTGAGTGACTGAACATTTGTATACCTAACCCTGAATTGTACCCTATATATTTAAAATTAAAAATTTTTAAAAAATTAGCCAAGTGCAGTGGTGTGTGTCTGTAGTCCCAGCTACTTGGGAGGCTGAGGCGGAAGGATTGCCTGAATCCAAGAGGCTGAGGTTGTGGTAACTGTGATCATGCATCTGCACTCCAGCCTGGGTGACAGAGTGAGAATCCAAATCAAAAAAAAAAAAAAAGAAAAAGGAAAAGAAAAGAAAAAAAAAATTCTCTCCCAGGGATGTGAGTCCAGTCTTTTCACATGTTCTCTGATATCATGGGGGACAAGGAATTCCACTTGGCAAAACTGGAAGTCCCTGCACCACCTTATTCGTTTGTTCCTTCAACACACCCTGGAGTTGGGGGTGAAGATAGTCTAGGCTTCCCACTTGACCTTTGCCAGTGTGGGTAGGCATGAGGTCACAGTTTTTCAGCAGAGTGTGGCTGGAGTAGAGTAGTGATTGTCTAAAAGTTCTGTCTTTTAAACGGCCTCTGGTTATTTTTTTGACTGGAGAGAACAGGCTCTTGTTGAAGCTTTTTTAACCTGCACACATTGATGTTTCTGGGCTGCCAGCTTCCTCAGTTTTGAGTCTGGGACAAAAAGAAAGTGCCGAAAACTCAACGCTTGTCATTCTGTGGGTCCTGAAATCCCTAAACATTCTGCCTTCTATTCTGTTTTATATATAATGTCTAGAATTTTTAGTTGCACTTATAGAGAGGAGTAGGGATATATCTATTCTGTATTCTCACAAGCAGAAGTGTCCCTCACCTCCAGATTTTAGTATTTATCTACAAGAAAGTACTATCAACATTGCCTATCTTGAACTCTCTAGGCCTCAAGCAATTTTCCCACCATGGCCTCTCAAAGGGCTAGGATGACAGGTGTGAGCCATTGCAGCCCAGCTGTTACTTATCTTTCAGTGTGACTTATAGGAAGGAGGTATTAAGAGGGGGTGAGGATACCCCTCCTTGGGGGGATGGGACAGTAGACTGAAGTTCTAGAAAGAAGCACAATTTTCAGAATGCCTGCCACCCACCCCGTGAGATACATCATGAATGCCACGCAGAAGCACCATGGGTCATGGAAAGGACTTAGATTCTTCCTGCTACTGATTTTGATTCTAGAAAAGAAAATCATCTCTTTGGGAGGTCTGATGAGCCCTCAACCACTGGTGAAGCTAAGCTACATGGAGATCACTGAGCACTCACAACTGTCTCAACTCCTTGAAAAGGTGGCTTCATTCTGCAGCTCCTGGAAAAATGAGAAAGAGCGCTGTCTGCTGAGGCTGTCTTGACCAGACTGAGTTTCCATGGCAGTGAACATCCTTCTTCTAGCTTGACTTTATTTTGTTATAAAATATTTGATAACATTCTGTATTTTATCTAGTAAATGTTTTATGAGACATTTCAATAGCCTTGTAAAGAGAGAGTTATTTTATCTCGGATAGGCTAAAGCAGCTCTGGTTCTCAGGATCAGCCTCCCATCATGCCTCAGCCTTCCATCATCATGGCTCAGCCTCTCATCATGACTCAGCCTCCGTCATCACGGCTCAACCACATATCACAGCTTGGCTTCCATCATCACAGATCAGCCTCTGTCATCACAGCTCTGTTTTCATCATCATAGCTCAGTCTCCAACATCATGGCTCAGCACATGCACTGTCCTCCCCTGCCCCTTCCTCCATTGAAACTGACTGCTGTCCAGTCATCTGTGAGCACCTATAGTAGCCCTGTGCAGCTCTGGAAATGACAGCACTCAGAGATGCTTAATCAGAAACCATGACAAAATTGAGCCTTGGATTTGCAGGCTGCTCCCCACAGATTTCTCAAATTGGAGTCCTGGTAGAGCCCTCAGGAGAAGTTGCTGTTTAAAAGATGGATGGATGAATACATAGATAGGAGAATCATGTGGGTCTATGCATAATTTATGAATGTGGAAATTTGCTGCCAGGGTGGCATATTTAGACCATAACAGAATCTTCAATGTTTTGAAATACATAGCAAGTTAGACCATGCGCCTTCAATAGCCTGAAAATTGCCCAGGTTCTGTTATTTTGACAAGCTGGTTTATGACTGTATTTCTGAAATCTAAGCACAGGTAATTTCATGTTGTAGGTAGGAAGTATGTGGGGAAAAAACTGCCGTCATTTCCAATTTTTTCTTTTTCCTTTTCCTTGCTTTCATTTTCTGTATCTTTCATTTCCTCCACTGATTTAACCTCCAAGGTTAATGTTAATAAATGAAAAAAAAAAAAAAAAAAGAAAGAAAATCAATGCTATCAACCTCAGTACTTAAAAATGTGCCTCAAACAAAATAGAAGAGTCATGGAATTGTTGAACTCAAGCCTTAAGGTATGCAGATGTATTTCCATTCTTAAAAACCCTTTGACCTCAGATCAAAGTCTGCTTCTTCCAAGGAATCTTCCTAAATCATGTTGAGCTAAGACCTTACCACACTGCAGTATTCCTTCCTCTCAACTTATTATCACCACCACACAGGTGATATTTTTCATTTCCTATCTGGGACGTCTGCTGTTGGTGTTCATGTCTTATTTCCTTGCAAGTTTGTGAGCAACTACAGCCCAGACACATCTCATCTTCCCACAATGCCTTCATAGAAAAGTGCCCCCAAATATTTGTTCAATAAATTTAGGAACAATTTACTAGACGAATTAGCCCCAAAAGTTACACATGATGCTATAAGTGAATTTTGATTCATTTGTCCAGACTTTCTATTCATTAATCCCTTAAATTTATTACCCTTCATCTGCTCACTAACAGAGGGAGTTAACTGAGAGCCATAAAAACCTCTTGACTAAGAAAGAGAATTCAGGATCTGGATTACTTTCAGTGTTTATAACCATCAAACCTGTATGTATTACATTAAATATATGTGGAAATCAGACTCCATTCAAAAATAAATTTAGGTTTCTTAACCTAACATTTGGCATTGTGAGACTAAAAAAAATCAAACACTTTATTTCATATTCCTGGCTCCGTTTGTATAGTGATTAAGGTACACAGCTAGCTACAGTGTAATGCAAAACAGAGAATTATGTATAAAAGTGCTGTCCAGTGGAGACAGGTAGACAAAATCCCCACCAAGATGCCTATGTCCTAATCCTGGAAACCTGTGAATATGCTATTTCCACACAGGGACTGTGCAGATGTGATTATGCTAAGGATCTTGAGATGTGGAGATTATCCTGGATTATTGAGTAGATACAAGGTAATCACAAGGGTCCTTATAAGAGGAAAGGAGGAGTATCAGAGTGAGAAAAGGAGACATGATGACAGAAGTAGAGGTCTGTGTGTGGGAGGATGGTGGGACGGGGGAAGAGAGAGAGAAAGAGATAGAGAGAGGCAGAGAAATAGAGAGATGGAGACAGAGAGAGATAGAAACAGAGAAAGACAGAGAGAGAGAGAGGGAGACACAGAGAGACAGAGAGATAGAGAGATACAGACAGAGACAGAGACACAGAAAGACAAAGAGAGAGGCAGAGAGAGAGAGACAGAGAGAGAAAGAGACCGAGAGAGGCAGAGAGAGAGAGAGACAGACAGACACAGAGAGAGAGACTTGAAGATACTACGCTGTTGACTTTGAGGATGGAGAGAGGAACCATAAATCAGAGAATGCAGGTGGTCTCTAAAAAGCTGGAAAAGGCAAGGAAACAGTCTCTCTTTGGTCCCTGCTGATCTCTAGAACTAACTGTAAGATGGTAAATACATTTATGCTGCTTTAAGCCACTCATTTTGTAGTTATTTGCTATAGCAGTGGTAGGAAACAAATGCAGAATCATAACATGAGCCTCAAATGTGAGCCACATGAGAAATGTTAAACTTTCTAGTAGTCACATTGAACAAAGTAAAAAGAAATGATATTAATTTTAATATGTTTAATAATATGTTAATTTTAATAATATATTTTACTTAACACAATGCATCCATACTATTCTCATTTTAACATATAATCAAAAATTTTAAAAGTGGCTTATTTTACATACTTCTTTCACAGTAAATCTTCAAAATTCAGTGTGCACTTTTTAGTCATAGCCCACCTCCATCTGGACTAGTCACAATGCAGGTGCCCAGTTACCACGTGTGGTTGGTGGTCACTGTATTAGATATCCCGGATCTAGGTTATTCAAGTATGACTCATTTTGCCTCTGTTTTTTTCAGTCCTTGCCATTCAAAGTGAGGTTCTTCAACAGCATTGGTATCACCTGTGAGTATATTAGGTAAAATCTCAGCACTTCCCTCTGTCTCCTCGATCTATGAGCAGTATTTTCATTTTAACAAGAACTCTGGGTGAATCATATGCCATTAAATTTTGAAAAGCATTGCTCTAGATATTAGATAAAACTTTTTTTTTTTGCTTGCATTATCCATAAGAAAAGTTACTTAGCTTTTTCATTTAAATCATCTCCTTCTCAAATGATCAGTACTTTCTGGTGATTACTTTACAAAATCTTAAAATACAAGATTTTCTGTGAAGAATGTTGCTGTTCATCTGGTCCTTCCCAGTGAAGAACTGTTAATGCTCTTTACCTGCAAGGGGATAAAATTTGGTATCCCTCCTTGTTGCCTTCAAGGTAGAGTGGTGAGTGAATCTATTCTCAGAGTGCTACTATCCACTGAACAGCCCTGAAGCCTCACATGAAAACAAATCTATTTTCCATGATGGTGTGGATAGGTAGTCCATGAAAATCTGCCATACAGTTGCATCATTCCAAACCTGCTATTCACTCAAACACTTAAAGGGAATTGTCAGTGATGTGAAGGCTAAGGTAAGTCGTATTTTTTCTAAGTTTCTTAGAATAACCATCATCTTTTCTCTGGAATTTTCTGGTATGCACACTTTGAGATGGGTGACTTGTCAGCCAATAGAGCACAATAAACTTGGGTGCTCAGACAATGTTAATGGAATTACTTGACAACAAATTCCAAGCGGAAAAATGATAATAAGTTCATATAAAGCCAAATTAAAGTGTGACTGCATAACATAAAAGACAAAAGTGAGACAGCTGCTCTCAGTATATTTGCCTATCTTAGTAAATGAGAGTGTGTGTTTCAATAGATGTATGTGGGAGGTGATGGTAAATAGGAGAGAAGGAAGTGACACCTTGGGCCCACCCTAAATTAGGAACTGAAACTGAGACCTCTTCATAAAGTTAGGGTCATAGGAGAGTCACACTTCGGTGAGGGAATAGGCTAAAAATTCTCTCTACAGTCAAAAGTAGGTAACAAAGTCACGAATCAGAATACAGATAGAGTAAATAAAGAGAGTAGGAGAGAATTAGCATTCAGAAAGGTATTGACTGACAATTTTGTAGAACTGATAAATGATTAGAACTCCAGAATGAGGAAGCACAGCCAATCCCTAGCAGATAAATAATAATAAATCCACATATAGACACATAAAAGACAAAAGAAAGAATCAAAAAAGAAACCAGAGAGAAAAGACTGATTATTTCAAAGGAATAGCAATTAGATTGATAGTAGAATTCTCTACAGTAAACATAGGAGCCAGGAGACTGGGCTGAGAGAAAATATCCATCAACCTATCATTAGAGAAAAATGGTATAATAGTCATTTTTTCCTTTACTTTTTAGTTGTCACATAATAATTGTACATATTAATGGGATACAGAGTATTATTTCAATATGTGCATACAATAAGTAATGGTCAAATCAGGGTAATTAGCATACCCATCATCTCAAACATTTGTTTCTTTGTGTTACAAACATTCAGGATCCTCTCTTCTATCTTTTAAAAAAAATATAATAAAGTTTAATTTGGTTCAGTTTCGATGGGCAGTCATAATACTCAATGATTTATCACAGAAACAAAGAACTGAGTACCACATGCTCTCACTAGTAACCGGACCCTGAACATTTACCATCATATTGTAAGAACGGAATTGGCAGTAGACAGAAACTGCCAGGGGAGGGAGGGTGGGGGCACATAACATCAATAAGTGTACCTGATCTCAAACCAGGTGAAGTGGAAACCAAAGGGAGGGCAAAACTTTACCTATACGATGACCACTTGTATACGTAATCCTGAATTGCACCCCACATCCTTAAAATACCAAATAAAAATTAAAAATATAATAAATTTTATGGAAAAAATTAGTGAGTTTACCACCCACAGGCAATCGTTGCATGCACTTTCAAAAGATATACTCTCTGAAAAATTAGGCCTACAAGAACAACTTGAGGTATACAAAAGACTAATGAACAAAGTAATTTGAAAACATGAGTTTAAATATAAGCAAATACTGATTGCACAAAGCAATAACAAAAATGATATTAAGGACTAATTTGTGAAGGGTAAAAAATGGTGGGAAAATACTGAAAATTAATAATGTAAAAAAAGAGGATGGTCAAAGTTTTTAGGAGAGTAGAATTATTGATCAACTTAGATTTTGAAAATAAACATTTTAAAGGTAACTTAAAAAAATAAGTAGGGTATAATTCCCAAGTGAGTAGAGAAAAGAAGAAAAAATAGAGTAAACATAACTCAGTCTAAATAGTGAGAAAAGAAGTTAAAAAATGCAGGAAATTTTGAGAAACTAGCACAAAATAACATGGCAGCGCTCAAAGTTAATAAAAACTACAATGACTCTACATAGTCTAAACTTGCCAGTTAAAATACAGGCTGTCATTGGATTATAAGAAATCCACCTCTAGTCTGTCTATGATAGACACATCTAAAATACAAGGACGCAGGAAAAGTTAAAAGCAAAAAGATGTGAAACAATACAATGGGCAACTTATAATCAAAAGCTGTTTCTGTTGCTAAATTAATATTAGGCAAATTGTTTTTAGGGCATAAAGCATCATCAGAGCTAAAGAGAATCCCAACAATGATAAAAGGCTTACTTCACTAGAAAGATACAATATTTCTAATTTTTGCATAATAACAAAATATTCAGAGATAAAATTTACATACTAATGAGAAATTAACAAGTCCACAATAGTTGAGGGAGATCTGAATGTAATACTCTCAGTAACAGACAGATGAAGAAGACAAAAATTTGTTAAGGATATAGAAAATTTCAACAACATAGTCACAGCCTTGATGTGTTGGATATATACACAGGCATACACACAGACTTCTATCCATCAATTAGAAAGATTTATTTTTTTCCTCAAACAACACAGAATGTTAAAAAGAAAACTGATTGAAAGAATTCAATCCCAGCAATCCATTAGAAAGTGCTTCATGACAACTAACAAATGTGTTATTGAAATTTTCCTTAGCAAATTTAGGAAGACAAACCATATGATCATCTCAATAAAAGCAGAGAAGTATTTAATAAAATTCAGTACACATCCATGAAAAAAATTCTCAGTGGTCTAGGAATGGAAAGGATTTTCATTAAGTTTATGAAAGATATTAATAAAAAGGCTTCAGAGTACATAATTGCAAAATGTTGGACTCATTTCTCTTAAAATTAGGAATGAGATAAAAATTCCCCCATCTTTGCTTTAAGATTATACTGAGAAACAAGTCAATGTATTAAAATGAGATTAAAAAATAAAATGCATATTAATCACATAGGAAAAAATAAAATTGATCTTATTCTCAGATGACATGATTTTCTAATAGATAACCCAAGAGCATCTATAATAAAATTATTAGAATTAATAAGAGTTCATCAAGGCTTCTGGATATTAGATCATATAAAAATTACATTCCTTATTCACCAAGAACAGTGACAATATATAAAAATATAGAAAGAGGTGCCATTTACAATGGCAACAGCAAAAATGGCTTCTAGGAATAAATCTGACAAAAGATGTGCATGAAACATATGGTGAAAATTACAAAACCTTAGTGAATGACATTAAAAAACTTAAACAAATGAAAAGATATGCCATGCTTGTAAAAAAAAAGTAGACTCAATATTTTGTCCTAAATTCAATGAAATTTCAGTAAAAATTCAAAAGGTTTTCTTATGAAAACTGAATAAATGATTATAAAATTTACACAAAAGAGCAATGCATTAAGAAGAGCCAAGACAATTTCAAATAAGAATGAGGGAGAAATTGCCCACTTGTCTAAATTGTACAAATTGGGAATACATAAATACATGTGTGCATACACACACCTTCATATATCAATAATAATATAAAGCTGTAGCAATTTAGATAATGTGGTACTGTTGTCAAGAGAGGGAATTTGACCAAAAGTAGAGATTAAAGAATCTAGAAAAGCATATACGGAAGCTTAACAAATTACAGAGTTGCTATTTTTCTAAAGAGGAAAATGGTACTAAGACAGCCGGTTGGCCATGCAGGAAAAAAAAAAAAATCTCTATTTCACATCATTCCAGGTAGACACAATTTCTAAGCATAAAAACAAAAATGTTAGAACATCTGGAGAAACAATAGAGATAGTGAATACCTTGTGTATAGGAAAGGATATCTTGAGACACCAAGCATAAACCATAAAGAAAAAAAAATGTTTAAAGGATACATCAATAAACACCAGAAGAACAAAGCAGACAAACCACAAACTGAGAGAATACAGTTGAAGGGTATTTAACTGGCAAAGATTGATCCTCAGAACAATTTTAAAAGTTCATGTCAATAAGAAAAAAGAAACAACGTAACAGAAAATTAGAATTAGAGCTTGGCTCAGAGACTGAGCCTGTAATCCCAGCACTCTGGAAGGTCGAGGCAAGTGGATTGCCTGAGCCCATGTGTTTGAGACTAGCCCGGGCAACTTGGCGAGACCTTGTCTCTACAATAAATAAAAAATGAACCGGGTGTGGTAGCACGCACCCGTAGTTCTGGCTACTTGGAAGGCTAAGGTGGAAGGATCGCCAGAGCCCAGCAGGTTGAAGCTGGGGTGGCCGTGAGTGTGCCACTGCACTCCAGTCAGGGCAACGGAGTGAGACTTCAACTCAAAAAATAAATAAATAAATAGATGAAAATTAAAAGATAAAAAAATGAAAAAGAAAATTAGAATTTGAAAAATATTTAGAAAAGGAGAAATCTGGAATGACCAATAAGCAGATGAAAAGATCTTTAAACTCATTGTTATTTGAGAAAATATTCCAATATTTTCTGCAATAGAGAGCATTTGAGAAATACTCCCAAACTGCAATAGATGGCATTTCTTATCTGTCAGATGACCAAAGATTTAAAAGTTTGAAAATATCAAGAATTGGAAAGATGTGAAAAAATCAGGATCTCAAATAAACCTGGTTCATAGTAGGTGCTCATTAAATATTTGTCCTACAAATAAATGTCATAAAAATGTTTATTGCAGCATTTCTGTAATCCTTCCACACTTTGTGGAATAAGATAGGAAGAACAACTTTCTTATTTGTACAATGAAAGGAAACTGAGATACAGAGCTTGCCTGAAGTCCTGAGACAATTATCTAGTTGAGTATTACGTATGTAGGACTGCCTTATCTCTGACTTGAATACATTCGACATTCCACTATACTCTAGTAAGAAAAAAATGGTAGAATGGCAAATCAGTTTATTACCTCAAATAGTAAGTAATCTAGAACATGTATTACTTTGGAGATACTTTTTCTATTTATTTCATAAATAAGAATTACTTAAAGCAAAATCAAATGCAAGAGTCTCCCAGTTGTGCTTGTCCTGATGTATATGGGAGAAGTAGTTACCTTACAGTAAATTTTACAGCAAGGACTTTAGTAGGAAGATATTCATTCTATGAGGTGTGTTAAGAATGCTGGGAATAGAAATGTTGTACATTTACTGGAATTATAATATCATTCCATCAAACAGGACTTTCTGTTCTACTTTGTTTAAAGCCTAAAATGAAGGAAATTAAAAAACTCATTTAAAGAGGATACAATTGAGTTTTCCATTTCAGAATGGAGAGGCCTTGTGACTAGCAATGTCAGTGGAACTTAGGAGCTCACATAAAGATTAAGAAGTCACCTTAGTGTACAAACACCTAAGAACAGTCCACCTGTGTTCACAGCTGTGGTCTCTCCTTGTGGAGAAGGGGAGGAGGGAGGAAAGAATGACAGAATAGAAATGCTGCTACTATGGTTGGAAATAGAAACAGGAACCAATAGAAAGGTGGGAAATACAAACAATATAATAGGTTTCTTCAAGCCATATAGTTTTCTAAGTTTTTCTTCTTGTACCAAGTCCAAAGTATAAACATGCCTTTATTTCTCTGCTTAGTATTTTTTAAGTCTCGCTCAAATATAAAGTACTGTATATTGCTCAAACTGAACATCCTTTTTTCAACAGTTTGAATATATAATGTGTATTCTGTCTCAATAAATACTACTCCCATTAAAAAAAAAGGGTGGGAAATATACCAATGCCCCAGATGGAAGTACAGTCAGGTGTTAATATCACCGTAGATGTTTAAAGCTGCATTGTCCAAGGGAGGTGGAAAGTGGGATGGGTGAGCAAAGAGAAAAGCTAAAGAATTAGTGTAATGTTCTTGCTCTCAAGGGCTTTAAGGTCGGTTATGAGTACACCATGTGAACAAATAAGAATGGCTCACCTGTTGACTAGCTGGGGTTAATGAGATGAAGGAAGCAATGCTAATCAGCCTTCAGGATATGCAGTGGATTGTCATCTACCAAGAGGCTGAGCACCGTTGTGATGTGGCTGGTGTCAGGCTTGGCATCAGGACTGACTAACTGGAGGCTGGGCACAGGGGCTCATACCTGTAATCCCAGCCCTTTGGGAGGCCGAAGTGGGAAGATTGTTTGAGCCCAGGATTTTGAGACCAATGTGGGCAACACAGTGAGACCTCATTTCTACAAAAAATAAAAAATAATTAGCTGGGCATAACGGTGCATGGCTGTAGTTCCAGCTTCTCAGAAGGCTGAGATAGGAGGATCACTTGAGGCCAGGAGATCAATGCTGCAGTGAGCTTGGATCATGCCATTGCACTCCAACCTGGGCAATAGATTGAGACCCTATCTCAATTTTTTTAAAAAAGAAAAATTAAATAAAGATTGAGTAATTGTGATTGAACAGCAGGGAACTCCAGCTTGAGATATTTTAAAAACCAACATTCCATATTTGTAAAACAATTTGGAAAAGTCTATTAAAAATAAGTATATGCAAATACATGACCCAG
Source organism: Carlito syrichta (assembly GCF_000164805.1). Classification (NCBI taxonomy): domain Eukaryota; kingdom Metazoa; phylum Chordata; class Mammalia; order Primates; family Tarsiidae; genus Carlito; species Carlito syrichta. Next base: position 361,168 of record NW_007077634.1, on the reverse strand, counting down.
CAGTTTTACTCCTAAATATATACTTGAGCAGAAGTATTATTCTGTTCTCCAAAAGATATGTGTAAGAATATTCATATCAGTACAATTCACAAGAGCCCAGAACTGGGAATAAACCAAATTTCTATCAAAATTCAAATGAGTATGAATAGCCATCCAATGGAATACCACAAAGAAATGAAAATGAACAAAGTACTGCCATATGGAATAACATGGATGAATCTTAGAATCATGATGTTGAGTGAAAGAAGTCAGACATGAAACAGCATGTACTGTACAAACAGAAACCATCTATGGTGTTAAGATTCAAGACAGCAATTCCTCTTGGTGATAGTGGAAGGAAGGTATGAGGAGGGACCTCAGGAAATGGAATTTATTTATAAAAAGTTGTGTATTTATTCTTGAACATTTAAACTCCAGTCACCTTCAAAATACTCTCATTTGATGCAGTATACCTATCAAGATGCTTTTTCCACTGCTCAAAACAGTTTTTGAACTTGTCAATTTTGATACCTCTTAGTACTTCTACCATTTGTTGTTTCACCTCTTCCACATTGGCAAAGCTCTTCCCTTTGAGGACATTTTTTCATCCAGGGAAACAAAGAAGTTGCTCGGTGTAAGATTGGGTGAATGGGGGTGGGGGTGGGGGGGCATGGGGGTCAAAGACTACCGAACACTCAGTGCAGTTTGGTCAGGTTCACTTATAAATCACCTATCATGAAATGGGCAAATGTATTTAAAGACTCTCCAAAAAAAAAAAAAAAAATTAACCAAAGCTGAACACAACAATGTTAGCTGGCACATTGATGCTGATTGGTTCCTAGAACACTTACTCCACAGAGGAAGCCTATTCTACAAGGAGCCTGCCCTCCAAAAAATAATTTTTTTTTTTTTTTTGGTTCCCCCTTGTACCTACATGGAGTGGTGTGGCAGCTGTGGGTTGCTAGCGGTGCTTTGATCTGAATTTCACTTTGTGAAAATTAATCTAGCTGTACGCTTAAGACTTAGGCCCTTGTCTGTGTGTCCATTATACTTCAATAAAGTGTTTATATTAGAAAAGCAACATCTGGGCAAGTATCCTGAGATCAGAGTACAGAGGGTTTTTTTTGTTTTTTTTTTACAGGGTACATATGCTTAGGAGATCGGTATGTCAATGTCAGACTTTTGACAAAGTGGAGTTCGGGATGGGACTGATTAAGGAAAATCTGTGGAAGAAGGTACATATTTAGTTGAGTATCAAGATTAGAACAGTACACAATTTGGTGAGAAATGTTAGTGGCTTAAAGCAGTGGTCCTCAACCTTTTTGCTTCAGGGACCGATTTCATGGAAGACAATTTTTTCATGGATTCAAGGGTGGGGGATGGTTTCGGGAGGATTCAAGTACATTGCATTTATCATGCACTTTATTTCTATTATTATTACACTATACTATATAATGAAATAATTATACAACTCAACATAATGAAGAATCAGTGGGAGCCCTGAACTTGTTTTCCTATAGCTAGATGGTCCCATCTGGTGATGGGAGACAGTGACATCCAAAGTGCGTTGCTTTGTCCAGTCTACTCCATAATCTCATTTTGGTTGCTGTCACTGCAGAAAACCCTGCTTTACAAAGATAGGATGCTGGAAATGGAAACAGACTTTTCAGTGCTTTTGTGGCACTCTCAGGATATTCTACCATGAGTTTAATCCAGAATGTATGGAGATTCGAAGTTGTCTCAAACATTCTTTTAAGGTCACTGTCATTTGCAATCTCAAGCAGTTGGTCCTCTACTACATTGACAAAGTCAATTAATCTGGCTTATTCACAAATGGGTCACTTATCCGTTTCTTCTCAGCTTGGAGGTCTTTTGTGGTTGGGAAGTAATGCTTGAACTCTTCTGAAAACTGAGATAGGTCATCATGCACCAGCTGGGAGAAAGAAGGCCCTAGTTCAGTCTCTTTCAAAATCTCTGCTAATGTTTGAAACATGTCAAAAATTCCAATGCTCACTTGTCGCTCCCATGATTCCAGTTTGTCTCTGAATGTAGCCACTTTATTTAATGACTTGGTCACAGTGTCATTCTCTTAAGAAGTGACAGATTGAGTTCATTGAGCAGGTTGAATATGTCACACAAGTACGCAAGCTTTGCAATCCATTCTGTGTCACTGAAATGTGCTGCCAGTGGTTACTGTTTTTCTAAAAGAAATCTTTGGAATAGCTCTTATAACTCAAAAACTCCAACCAGTGATCTACCTTTAGAAAGTCATCCCACTTCTGTGTATAAGAGAAGACATGTGTTCTCTGCACCCATCTCCTCACAGAGCTGCATGATCAGATGTGAGATAAGGGCATGCACTTTAATGTGGTTGATAATTTTAATCACATCCTGCAAAATGTTGTTAAGTTCAGGTGACATTTTTTGACAAGCCAGCACTTCTCTATGGATGACATAGTGCATAGACTCACATTCAGAAGCAACCTCTTTAACATGAGTTTCTGGATCAGAAAGCCGTCCAGTCATGGCAGCTGCTCCATCCATGCATATGCCGACACAAAATGACTGATTCAGTTTTCCTGATATGTCACCATACAAAGACTTGAATAATTCTGCATCAAAAGTACACATAACATATCCTCATGTATATCCTTCTGAAAAATATCACACAAAACAATCATTGTCTTCTTGCCAATATCAGCAGACTTGTCAACCTGGATTGTGTACCACAGTGACTCATTAATCCTCTCTAACAATTATGCCTCAATATCCTCTGCTATTTCATCAGTTAGTCTAGTTATGGTTCTAGCTGAAAAAGGAACACATGCCACCTTTTGAACTGTAGTCTATTCTAAATGTTCATGAAAAATGTTCTTAGCAGCAGGCAGGATCAACTCTTCACCAACAGTTAAGGGCTTCTTAGCTTTAGCAATATGGTTAGCAACTTAGAATGATGCTCTCATTGCAGACACACTTGATGAAGTGATAGCCTTCATTAGTTGCTTCTGTTCTTTGTGTTCACATTTTTTTCTTTTGAGAAGCTCCATACGCTTGTACTTTAATGCAGGGTGCATGGTCTCCATGTGGTGAAGCAGTTTTGAAGGTTTCATGCTTCATTGTATAGCCAGTTGCCACATATTATACAAAGCGGGCTTGGAAATGTGAATCACATGTTGCAATGAACCCATAATTTAAGTAGGACTCTTGGTATTTTCTTTTAAATGAAGTTTTCTTTTTGTTGACAGTCTTAGAATCTTCTGCTGTCCGATCATTGTCTTTCTCCCTTTTCAAAGAAGCTCTCCAGTGACATTTGGTTTTTTACTCATTTTTGGCTGGGGTTAGCTTGTGGACTTACCAAAATTGTGACTGAGACAAGTGTGCAGTGCGGGAAAGGGGTGTGGATGGAAGTGATAAATAAAATAATGGGCAGGCCACACATGGACTAACATAAGTGTTGGATCTGACTTACAGCCTGCCACCAGATGCAACTGTACCACTGAAGTACATCAATTCACTTGCCCCTCACTGATAGGGTTTTGACGTGAGTCTACAAGCAACAGATTTATTATGGTTTCTGTTCAGTTGAACCTCACTGCTAATGTTAATCTGTATTTGCAATTGCTCCCCAGCACTAACATCACCACCTCAGCTCCACCTCAGATCATCAAGCATTGTATTCTCACAAGGAGCACACAACCGAGATCCCTCACATGTGCAGTTCACAATAGGGTTGTGACCCCTATGAGAACTGAATGCTGCTGCTGATCTGACAGGAGATGGAGCTCAGGTGGTAACGCGGCTGATGGATAGCAGCTGTAAATACAGATGAAGTTTCACTCACACTGCACACCTCCTGCTTTGTGGCCTTGCTAATGGACCACAGACTGGTACCAGTTCATGGACCAGGGGTTGGGAACCCCTAGCTTAAAGGACTTGGCAATAAGTGTGTTATATGCTAGGGATGAGGGAGAATGGGGCATTAGAGGGTACTCTGTTGAGGCAGAAACCCACTGAAGAGACACAGAGAGATCACATGTGCGTGCGATGCGATATGTGAATGGGAAGTTTAGACTTTGATATGCAGTAGGGAACCCACGTTCTTCCTTTCACACTTTTTAATTAAAAAATAATCATGTTTATAAGAGCTCTTCTACACTGCTGGTGGGAATGCAAACTAGTGCAGCCTCTTTGGAAGACAGTGTGGTGATTTCTGAAAGAACTAGAAATTGACCTTATATGACCCAGAAATTCCCCTATTGGGAATATACCCAGAGGAACTCACATCATTCTACAAAAAAGATACCTGCACCCGTATGTTTGTTGCAGCTCTATTCACAATAGCAAAAACATGGAACCAACTATGTTGCCCATTGAAGCTGGACTGTATAAAGAAAATGTACATATACACAATGGAATATTATGCAGCCATAAAGAAGGACAAATATATGGATATTGCAGCAACTTGGATGGATTTGGAGTCAATCATACTCAGTGATCTATCACAGAAACAAAGAACAGAGTACCGTATGTTCTCACTCATAAGTGGACCTTGAACAATTATAATACTATAAGAAAGTGTTTGGCAGTAATGGGAAACTGTCAGGGGAGGGGGGTAGGATTGGCAGTTGAGGGAAACTGCTAGGGAGGGAGGAGCATACTTCATCAACAAGGGTACCTGCATAATCAATGTTTGTATACCTAACCCTGAATTGTGCCTCACATCTTTATAATAAAAAATAATAATTAAAAAAAGTAATTATTTAGGTAGTATATGTTACCTATGTTTATATAGAAATATAAGCATAATAATACAAGTATTTGCATACATATCTAGGTAAAATACAGGTATTTTAATATATTATATGTGTATATAAATATATGTATACTTTAATATATATATACACATACACACACATACAATTATATAAATAGCATACACTACATATTGATGGAAATGTTTTTTTTTTATTTTTTGAGTCTGGGTCTCACTTTGTCATTCAGGTTGGAGTGCAGTAGTACAACCACAGCTCACCAAAGCCTTTACTTCCTGGGAGCCTCCACCTCCTTCCACCTCAGTCTCCTGAGTAGCTGGGACTACAGCTTTTAAAAAGATGAGGTCTTGCTATGTTGCCAGGCTGGTCTTGAACTCCTGGGCTCAAGCAGTTCTCTTGCCTCGGCCTCCCAAAGTGCTGGATTACAGGTGTGAACCACTGCCCTTAGCTGGAAAACTTTTTAAAATAGTGAAGTATAGAGAAAAGAAATTACTTATAAGTTCATTCCCCAAATGGAACATTGTGGCAACCTTCAAGTGTTTATATTGAAAACTGTGAGGCTATAATTTCGGGATTAACATTAATCATATGGAGATTTCTTATTAAAGGAATTTAAGTAGTAAATTCGAGGGATCAGAAGATCTTCAAGCATTCTCTGCTTCACAACTCCAGTGTGCTGCCAGAGAGGAACTGATGTCATCTTAAGAACAGCAACTGCATGATGCAGTCTCTTTTTTTCTTTTTCCTCAGAACTAATGGAGTTATACTATCTGTATTAAAACAAACATGTCCAGCCAGGGCTCAATGGCTCAGCCTGTAATCCCAGTGCTTTGGGAGGCTGAGGTGAGTGGATTGCCTGAGCCCACAGGTTCGAGACCAGCCTGGGCAACTTGGCGAGACCTCATCTCTACAATAAATCAAAAAATTAGCCAGGCGTGGCAGTGCCCGCCTATAGTTCCAGCTACTTGGAAGGCTGAGGCTGAAGGATCACTGGAGCCCAGCAGGTCGAGGCTGCGGTGGCCGGGAGAGTGCCAGTGTGCCACTGTACTCCAGTCTGGGTGACAGAGTGAGACTCCAACTCAAAAAAACCCCAAACAAATCATGTCTAAAGATGTCTAACCCAGTTACGACCTCTACCCCTTTCCAGTGAGAATATCCATGAGAAAGTGGAAGAATGCCTTTTTCTATACATTTTGTCAAATCTGGAATTTAGGATTATAGAGGAATTTTGACACAGGGAACACATAATTTGGGTCACAATCAGCTGAAACAGCAAATAACAGGTTGAAGTCACAGAACAGGATAGGACAAGAAATCTCCTAGGGGGGAAAATGTAAAAATGGCACCAATTGTAGTGCCCAGCTCATTGATTTTGTCTCTCCCAGTATAATTTTCTTATCTTTCTCCCACATGGTTGCATTTGGTAGGGGAGAAATTGGGCACACACTTGTGAAGTCACAGAAAATTGGGAACTTGGCAAAAGCTTTATGAAAGTCCCTCCTGCACATGGAACAGGGCCATTACTTAATTCTCATGACTTGGGAAGCATATTTGCCTACAATGGAGATGGGTCAGCCCATTGGAACACAATTTGGCTACACGCTATACTTTCCTCAGCAATGAGCATTTTAGAAATGCCTTTCTCATCAAGGATGGTGATTGCTTATTATTTAGATATAACATTCTTTAATGAGAGTGGAGTTTGACATGCATTGATGAAAATGGAGAAGGGGTAAACAATCTAAGGGCATGGTTGTTGTTTGTCCATGAACTGAAAATGGGAGTGAAGGAGTGAGGGGATTAGAGTTGACTTCAAGGACATCAGTTAGGAATTGCCAAGCCTGCTTAAGGAGCATTCAGAGACTTCAAAGTAACATTCTGAACTCCGTCACAGGAAACGCAGAGAAAGCACTTGTGTACCCTTGCATGCTTACTTCAAGGGTATTTGCTGCACATGTTGTTTGTTAAAAAGAATTCTTTGCGCTTTTCACAAATACAAAGCTTGAGTTTACTCTAAGGAAACAATTACCGGGAAAGGTAAAACCACTGTGGGATTGGGGAAAGAACCTCCTATTCTCATACCAACTCATATTAGGAATAATGGCCGAGTTTTATTGTTCCAGAGGGACTAATTTGTCCCTTTGTTTCACTGAACATTTGCTTGGATTCCCTGGGTGGTTCAGAAAAGTATATCTCAAACCGCCATCTACTTAAGTCCATTAAAATTGATGTGTCCTTCACTTCACACAAACTCATGCCTACAGCCCCAAATTTACAAATAAAATATGGAGTTATTTACATCATGAAAGAATTCTTTACACAAGATAAACTAGAGTTTCTTTAAATAGCAAATTACCCTGGTGTGTTTTACAATTTCATGTGCCATAATTTAATCTGCATACAATTTTTCCAGAAGCGCATTTTTAAGGTCAAAAGTGGAATGTCTGTATATTAATAATGGTCACTGATGTGGCTCTATGTCTTAGCATGTAATGTATTGATGTCTGTTGAATTAGTGCAATACCAACTTCCTGACCATTGCTGGGTCCCAACCTCATAGAAAGCTTTGTATTCTGTTAATCCAGTGGAGGAAAACCTAATGGGGAGGGAAAAAAGCCAATTTTTCATTAGTCTTATACGAAGAGTTATTCTCCTGATTGGCTTTTGTACTAAGTATGTAGTTGTTCTGAGACATTCCCTTACTGTAATGCTAGTGGACATTTTTTATTTAAAAAAATAAAAAATCATAAAAATAATGACTAGGGTTGCTATTAGACTCAAATAGGACAATGTATGAAAGTGAATTTTACAAATAATAGTGTTATACACTATTCACAATAGCAAAAATATGGAACCAGCCTAGGTGCCCATTAATAGTGGATTGGATAGAGACAATGTGTTACATACACACCATGGAATACTATGCAGTCCTAAAAAGAATGAAATCATGTTCTTTGCAGTGACATGGATGCAGCTGGAGGTCATTATTCTAAGATAATTAACACAGAAACAGAAAACCAAAATCACATGTTCTTACCATAAATGAGAGCTAAACAGTAGGTACACACAGACATATAGTTGGGAACAACAGACACCAGGGACTCCAAAAGGGAGGAGGCAGGTAAAACTACCCATTGGGTACTAAGTTCATTATTTGGGTGATGAGTTCGATGGAAGTCCTTCATTCAATATATTCATGTAACAAATTTGCCTATTTACCCTTGAATCTAAATTAAAAAAAAAAGAATAGTGCTATCTAAATATCAGTAATTATTTTTACTTCACACTCCCATTGTTAACTGTAACTAAAAATCCTGTGGATTCTGGCATAGAAAGTATATAAACACCAAGATTGTTTCTGCCCCCAAAGATTGGCACCAAAAATAAGCCCCCAACAGAAAAAATACATTCCAAAGTATCATACTTCAACTTAATACAAAAAAGAAAAGAAAGATGGGAGCCATCTAGGTTCATTAGCCAAAAAGCTGATGGAGTGTTACATGATTTACACACCAGGACAGAGCTGCGCTGTGAGGAGTGTGGCCCAGGCCTGCTCCCATCTGCTCGGGGAGCTCCTTCTTAGGCTGCAGCCCAAGGGTGCTGCAGGCCCCTCTGTATTTTGAGCACAGTTTTTCAGTAGGAAAAATCATTAAGCAGCAGGAAGAAAACAAAAAGGAGAATAAGTGAGGCGGGGGCAGCTGGCAACCATGGGGGAGAGTGGAAGTGGAGGGATTTACAAAAGAAATGGACACATTCAATGATGGGAATGAAACGTGGAATGATGTGAGGAAAAGGAGAGATGGGGCCTGGGATGTGAAGGGACTGAGTCAAGAGAAACCAGAAAGAAATGTGACTTGATGGGTTTGGGGGAGAAATGATATTAGGTGCCAGAAAACAAACCCGAGCAAAAATCATGTGGTGGATGTAAAGATGCCACCAGGGTCATAAACTGTACATTTAATTTGTAAACTAATGGGCCAGAAAGCCACTTCCTATAGGCAGTTGCCATTTTAGGAGCTGATTTCACTCTTATCAGCCATTAGGTAACACTATGGAGGACAATGCTGCAGGAAACTCCTATCGAGCCTCCCATGGACTTGGAAGAAGAAATACATCTTTCATGGTTCTCAGTTTACACCCGGGAGCAGTCTATTCATTAGGCAAGATGTTGTGATTTTGTTTACATTTTTTTCTAGGACACCATAATATTACTGAAATCAGAGTATGACTGAGCCAAAAAGAGCTTGTTAGTAGTATCAAATTCTGTTCTCTTTTGCTCTATATTCTGAGATTAGTAATCATATGGGGACTATATTCAGAAATTGAAGAACTTCCTTGACCCTTCATTATGTGACAAATAAAATTGCTGATTTATCAGGCAGAGACAATGTGTACTTTATTTCTTATTCAGGCTATTGGATATTAATGGGCAGAAGGGAAAGATGACTTATGCAATAGAACGATTCTCCTTTTACACATTTATCTACTATAATCAATCATTTCAGGATGTTACATTTTTCTTGGGTCGAAGCCAAATGTCCCTAAAGTTTGACTGACCACAGAGGTTCATCACTGAAACCATTATCTGCACGACTTTGGCAAGCTTGGAAACAGTCTCATCTAAGAAAAAGAATCCAAAGAGTTGGTGACTCTGGCAGTGATTGGAGGGTGGGGATTGACTCGGAAGGGCAGGGGGAACTTTCTAGAACAATGGTAATGCTAGAGAGAGATTAATATAATATAGAATATTGTATCTTAATTGGGGTTAGGACACACAGATGGTGAAAATTCAGCAGATGAAGAAAACTCAGCAGATATACATGGAAGATCAGTACATTTTATCACATGTCAATTTTGCATTAAAATCTGTAAACAAACATTAAATTCTAGCTTAACAATATACATGCTGAAGTATTGAGGGAGAAGTGTTTTGATGTTTGGATCTGGAAATGCATAAAACAGTGGCTCATTGATGGGTGGGAGAACACATTGATGGATAGATTTGTGGTAAAGCAAACACAGTAATATATTAATGATATAATCCAGATGGCACGTATGGGAGAGTTTATGCTAACATTTTCCCAAGTTTGTTGTATGCTTGAAAACTTTCATAATAAAATTTTAGATAAAAACAAAAGAAAAAATACTCCTCCCCTTGAAAACGACTCTGTTCTGAAGATAACTCTAGTCTAGGAGGAAAGAATATCTGGGTTTTGAATACAAATTAGAGACCCATGCAGATGTTCTTCATCTGCACAGAGGTGGGTCTCTAAATCTTGGGCAGTTACTTCAGCTCTGAGAGAGAAAGTTCTTTTTTTTTTGAATTGGAGTCTCACTCTGTCGCCCAGACTGGAGTGCAGTGGCCGCTTCCAGCCACCGCAGCCTAGACATGCTGGGCTCTGGCGATCCTTCCGCCTCAACCTTCCAAGTAGCCGGAATTACAGGCATGCGCTACCACGCCCGGCTGATTTTTTGATTTATTGTAGAGATGAGGTCTCGCTGCCCAGGTGAGTCTCGAACCCACAGGCTCAGGCAATCCACTCACCTCAGCCTCTCAAAGGCGCGGGATTATAGCCTGAGCCACCGAGCCCAGCTTGAGAAAGTTCTTTTTTAAAGACATGCCAAGCACTTGCTATCCCAACCCATCTTGCTCTCATTCCATTCTTGTGTTCTTGGGGTTGTTCCTTTGTCCATTCCTTTTGGGAATGGCACTGGGATGGAAGGGCAGCATGGAAGTACTATTACTGTTTTGATGAAAAGTGTGTGGGTGCCATAACTATAGATGATATGGAGTTGTAAGGAAAGTAATGGCCAGTTTTTTGAATTGGAGTCTCACTCTGTCACCCAGTGCAGTGGCACCATCATGGCTCACCACAGCCTGGACCTCCTGGACTCAGGCGATCCTTTGGCCTCAGCCTTCCAAGTAGCCGGGACTACAAGTTTGTGCCACGATGTCTGACTAATTTTTTTGATTTATTTTTTTGGTAGAGACAAGGTCTTGCTATGTGACTCAGGCTTGTCTCAAACTTCTGAGTTCAAGCCATCCTCCTACCTTGGCGTCCCAAAGTAATGAAATTACTGGTATGGTGGCAGTTTCTGTTCTTAATGAGATGACTGTGGGACAGGAAAGGTAGGATAGGAAATAAGATTGAAGGACCTAATAAGCAACTCACAAATAGAAAATGTTTTCTCATATATGCCATGCCAGCATTGCTGCATTTGTGGAGACTGGGATCTAGGAAAGTGAGCTGGTGAGGGGCCACTGATGACCCCTGTGTGAACAAAGGTACCACTTCCAGATGTTTAACTTCTGGGCCTGATCTCTTTCCCAAGTCCTCAGCCTGTAAGTCCCTTTCTTAGTATGTTTCTTTGAGCTCCAAGGATTTACTATTTTCTTTCTTCTACAATCCTCAGAATGCTTCTTCCTTCAAGGCATGACACCAAATTAGGTATAGTGTCCCCAGATTCTCTTTCCTATTGCTCTGGGAACAGAAAGAAGCAGGACTTCTCTTTAAGGGGTTGGATCTTATCTATTCTCAGAAAAGTGATTAAATGTACGTGATAGACATGGAGAAGCTACAAAGGCTTAAGAAGTTACACAACTCTAGGCCAGCATTCCTGTTGTATGTTTTCTGTTTTTCTGTCTAGCTGGTATTTGGGAACCTTCCAGTTTTATTCTTGAAAGAGTTCCTCAGACGTCCTTACGTCATTTGATGCTCCTGTTTTTCTCCTCCTGATATGTTGTTCCACAGGCACTTTCCTCCATGGATAAATGAGGGGGAACCTCCAAAACTGGAATTTATTTATTTAAAAAAGTGTATATATTCTTATGTTTAAACATCAGTCACCTTCAAAGTACTCTCCGTTTGATGCAATATACCTATTGAGACACTTTTTCCACTGCTCAAAACAGTTTTTGTCAATGCTGGCCTGGCCGTGAGTGTGCCACTGCACTTCAGCAAAACAACAACAACAGCAACAACAACAGCAACAACAACAAAAAAGATAGAAAGAAAAGAAAACAGTTTTTGAACTCCTCAATTTTGATGCCTTTTAGTGCTTCTGCCATTTTTTGTTTTACCTCTTCCACATTGGCAAAATGTTTCCCTTTGAGGACTTTTTTCATCCAGAGAAATAAACAAACAAAAAAGTCACAAGGTAAGAGCTGGTGAACAGGGAAGATGGGGCATGGGAGTCATGCTGTTTTCGGTCAAAAACTGCTGAACACTCAATGTGGTGTGGACAGGTGCACTCGTAAATCACCTATCATGAAATGGGCAAACGTGTAGAAAGAATCTCAAAAAAAAAAAAAAAATTAACTGAAGCAGAATGCAGCCTCTCACAACAACACTAGCTGGTACACTGAGGACGATGGGTTCCTAGAACACTTACCTAACAGGGGAAGCCTGTACTACAAGGGGCCTGCCCTAAAAAAAATTAATAATTCCAAGGTTTTTTTGGTCTTCCCTCATATATCTCAGATGAAGGTGCAGAGAGAGCTTACCATGAGCTCTGTGTTTTGGCTTACACTGTTCTCAGATGAGAGGTGACAGCTGGAGGACTGCTTGGCCAGAGTCCCTTCTCAATAACCTTCATATACCATCCAGGAACTGTCTTCTTAAACTTTTTCACTGGGAAAACTTGTTTGCACAAAAACTCCTGGATTGGAGTTGTCTTTTTTTTTTTTTTATGCTGATTGTAACCTGGTTTTGAAGAAAGGATAGTTTTTTGTTTTGTTTTGTTTCCCTCGGAGAAAGACTATCTGCTGTGATTTTCTTTTTTTTTTCTTAACAGTTAAGAACATGTTACTACAGTTCAGGCAAGGAGGAATATTGTGAGTGGTATTTTAAGGAATTCAGTCCTTGACTTCCAGTTTAATCTGCATGTGCATTGTTAAAATTATTATTATTATTATTTATATTGGGGTCTCATTCTGTCACTCAGGCTGTAGTGCAGTGGCATGATCATGGCTGACTGCAGCCTTGACCTCCTGGGCTCAGGCAATTCTTCCACCTCAGCCTCCAGAGTAGCCAGGACTACTGGCACATGCCACTGTGCCTGGCTAATTTTTTGATTTTTCTTTTGTAGAGACGAGGTCTCACTATGGTGTCCAGGCTGATCTCAAACTCCTGGGCTCAACTTTGGCCTCCCAAAGTGCTGGGATTACAGGCATAAACCACTTCTACCGGATCTGCCCCTTCTTTCAGTATTACCAAATAGTTTTACTGTTTTCTGAATAAACCAGTGAACATTCCATCCTCACCTAGTCCTTTTATGAATTTTAAATAAGGCCAACAAATAGCATCATTCGTTGGAATAATGATAAGACACAGTAATAGTCAATGTCATGGATTTTTTTTTTTTAAACAAAATTGTTATTTATGGCCAGTCCCAGTGGCTCAGCCTGTAATCCCAGCATTTGGGAGGCCGAGGTGAGTAAATTGCCTGAGCCCGAGGTTTCGAGACCCTCCCGGGCAACTTGGTGAGACCTCATCTCTACATTAAATCAAAAACTAGCTGGGTGTAGTAGTGCGCGCCTGTTGTTCCGGCTACTTGGAAGGCTGAGGTGGAAGGATTGCCGGAGTCCAGCAGGTCGAGGCTGTGGTGGCCAGGAGTGTGCCACTGCCCTCTAGCCTGGGTGACGGAGTGAGACTCAGACTCAAAAAAAAAAATTATTTACAACAATTTTATTCTCTTTAAAAATATAATTTTGAAGTGTGCACAACACACACCTGAATTTTTAATATACTTATAAGAATGGTTATATAAGAAAGATTTAAGAACCTTTTTACATACATGTGCCATACATGACATGTGCCCCAGATTCTGGTTTGGAAAAACCATAGTCAATAAAGAGATAGAAACATGTGCCCCAGATTACAGCAGCATGTTCTTGGTTTTCTAATTTGAATCACAACAAAGTCTTAGTACACTTATTTCTTGTTATAAGGATGGTTATGGATGTCAGGTCAATTCACGGCTATGATAGAGAATGAAAGTCACATTTAAAAAACTAGACCTCATTCCCACTCCTGGTATGTACACACATGCATACAGACACACACACAACACAGAAAGAGAGGGGGAAGGGGGGGAGAGAGAGAGAGAGAGAATTTGCTCATCAAGAAAGAGCTGTTAGATTGGTTATAAATTACCCAGTATAATTTGCACCAAATGACATTTAGCATTGCAGAATGCCCAATTCCCACATACTGTGACCATTAGAAAACCACTCAGTAATTTTAAGAAGTAGATGCTTTCAGCTCTGAACCATGTATAACAAAAGCCAAGAGAAGAAAGAAAATGTATCAAGGGCAAACAGCAGTATGTCTAATGACCACAAAGACCATTAGGGAATGAGCAAACACAATTAATTCCCAATGGGAGTTTCAGGCTTTCTAAGTGCAGATTCTTGGCTACATTAACCTTCTACTACAACCAGGACCAGAATCACTATTAAGAAAAGAACCTCCCTCTATCTTTTGGTATCTAGAAAGGGGAATTAACTCTACCCAGGGATTAGATGAAAAGATGGTGACATACACCCTTCTGAATCCATCTATTTGAGCTTTTGGCTTAAAATAGAGCAGGTGTCAGAAAAGACTAGTTACACAGAGATTGAATGCCTTCTCCCCCCCTCCATTTAATGTGCATGTGTGTGGTGCTGGTATCAGTTTTGCTTTTATTCTCCTTTTTCTTAACACTTTGATGTATCCCCATCAGTTCCTTTTCTTCTCCCTCTTCTAGGTTTGCAAGCAACTTTGGATTCAATAAAGAAACGAGGCCAGGTCCCATGACTCATGCCTATAATTCCAGCATTTTGAGAGACCAAGGTGGGTGTATTGCTTGATCCCAGGAGTTTGAGACCAGTCTGGGCAGCACAGTGAGACCTCGTCTCTAAAAAAATAAAAAAATTAGCCATGTGTGGTGGTGCGCATTTGTAGTCCCAGTTACTCAGGAGGCTGAGGTGGAAGGATCACTTGGACCAAGGAGGTCACGGTTGTGGTGAGTCATGATTGTGCCACTGCACTCCAGCCCGGACAACAGAGTGAGACCCTGACTCAGAAGAAAGAAGGAAAGAAGGAGGGATGAAGGTAGGAAGGAAGGAAGGAAGGAAGGAAGGAAGGAAGGAAGGAAGGAAGGAAGGAAGGAAGGAAACTGGAGATGGGACCACACGGAGAGAAGTGAGCCTAGTAGTTGCCATAACACCTTGGGTGATGACTGGAGATGCCCTAGTTACAAAGATGCCAGACTAGAGGAACCAAAAGAGCAAGCAGGGAAGGCATAGCAGCCCAGAAATGGGCAGCTTCAGGAAGCCACAGCCATTGCTAGGGTTGGAGAGACAAAGGGAAGTCGTGAGGCTTCAAAGACTGGAGCAGGGGCCACTTGGGTGAGCTAGAACCATAGTGGATCTACCCTAGGAAGTTGGAGCCATGGAGGGGAACAGCTGTTAGCAGGGTGGCCACTGCAGCATGATGAGAGGAGGAGACATGCCACAGTTTCTGACTTTCTTTGGCATCCTGTCTCCTTCCAGGATCTCCCACTGGCTAACCTCACTAGAAGCCAATTAGCAAAGGAGCCGTGTTAATATGGTTGTCCAGGGTCAGCACCCGGCAATGCAGGGCATGGAAGAGGAAGGTGGGAATGTATCCAAGGACAAAGTGACGAACAGCACAGAAGTGCTGGTGAGTCCCCTTCCTCTTTCCACTGTCCTCACTCGAATTCCCAGTTATAAAAGACTCTTCCATGCATAGATATGTTAGGGGTGACAGGCACAACGTATGAAACACCATGGCTAACATTCTTCTGTGGTTCTATGGTACCCAGTTTCCATTCCGAACAGCACCATCAGGATGTAGTAGATGTGATGAATTTAAGAAAGCAAGTTGCTTTAAAAATATCATTACTGTTACACAAGGTTGAGAGATGGAAAAGAATTTAAATGAAACACATACACAAAATGTTAAACATTCTATGAATTAAAATTCTATTTGTCTAAATTTCTATTTTCTTTTCCTTCTAGAATAGCTTAATAATGATGATATAATAATCAAAATATCAATAAAGGTCATCTAAATAATCAGTTCTTGCCAAGAAGAAACTCAAAAGTTAGCTCATTACTGAATCTGTACAAAATCTTCTTTTGAGAGATTAAAATAAAAAAGATAATACTTTTATCTCATCCCTCATAAAATGAAAGGGTCGATTTCCTTCTTTTTCATGCCTTTTTTTAAACCTTCTCTGTTTGAAGGAGTACTTTTTCATAAACACATTCATTTTGTTTGCTCACATTAATCTAGGTATGCTTTCAAAATATTCAAAGTACACATCCAAATAATTTATATTTTTCTGAAAATATTTGTAATTGGAAATATTGGTTTATCAGAAAGGAAAATTATTTTTCCTACCTGTGCTTAATAGGTATTATCAACCATGCACTGTCTTTCAGTTTTCTAATTTGTAATGTGATATGATGGCATTTTTTGACAGTAACTAATATGATCTATGGCCATAAAGATATAGTCTCTTGGTTATAAGAAAGATTTATGATTCTGGTTATAAAAGATATTTTACTCCTCAGCAGCATTATAGGCATGGCTGAAAGCCCAACAAAATCAAAATAAATGAACAGAATGAGCAAGCTTGTCAGGTAATAAAGGAAGTTCTTCAAATCAATGGTAAGGTTACATAAGGGGCTGGGGTTTAATTATAGGTATAACTTTAATGCTACTTTATAATGTTTCTCAAATATTTCTAGACCTGTGTCTGCTTATGATTAGAAAAGTAACTTCTTGAAAAAAAAACTGAAAGGCAAGAAGGATGGACTGTTTTTAAAAATATGAATCACATAATCCTATGCCCTGTCATCTGTTCTCAGGGCCATGTTGACTACACATAAAGAATGTTTCTAGAAATTGCCTCTATTCAAATCTCTTGCTATTGTACAGAATAGTCTTTTAAAACTGAATGGACTGCAATTAAACGTGGAAGTAATACCACATTCAGATTCAGGCTTGGAAACTTAAATGACTCCCTTTTGTTGATTTATTCATTACCAGAAACTGATGATTAAGAAACTCAAGATCAGCTGAGTTATTTGTATGGTCATTGTCCAAAAATGAAGGATTCAAATTAAAATGATGTGGTAGCGTAAAGGAATATCTGTTCCTGTGAAGTACTATCCCCAAAGCAAGTGCAAATTGGGTATTTTCACATTTCTCCTATTGCGAGTATCACAAAATGTGTAGCCAACAGCTGATCTTGTAAATAATTTTAATACTGTATTATAATAACATCAACTGGGGATAACTTACCTCTGATCTGAAGTCTTCCATACTTAATGTGGCTTTATGTACCAACACAATGCCAATCAACCTGGTCTCATGATTACTTTTTAGCAAATTTTATTCAAATTTGTCAAATGTTTTTAAGTGAAGGAGAATTAGAAAATCACAAACAGGCTGGGCTCAGTGGCCCCGGCCTGTAATCCCAGCACTTTGGGAGGCTGAGGCTAGTGGATTGCCTGAGCCTGTGGATTCGAGACCAGCCCGGGCAACCTGATGAGACCTCGTCTCTACAATAAATAAAAAATTAGCCAGCTGCGGTAGTGCACGCCTGTGGTTTCGACCGCTTGTAAGGCTGAGG
>NW_007077634.1:208094-342708 GCF_000164805.1 Carlito syrichta | reverse complement strand
GGGAGCGGCCAATTGCACTCCAGTCTGGGCGACAGAGTGAGACTCCAACTCAAAAAAAAAAAAAAAAAAAAAAGAATAAGTAAACAATTTATAGAATAAAACAATGTAACATTAAATCTGAAAACACTCATTATTTATAATAAATAGAAATGCTACATGGCGAGAGTAGTATTCATTTCTAATGATTTACTGACCTGGTCCATTTCCTCGTGGCACAGTAATTAATTCTGCCTCTACAACTGTGATTAGTTACAGTTCATCCTAAGTACAGAATCAGGTTCTGTTGATTTTGCTCTGATTTTACCTTTGTATTCCAATTATGAAATGAAAATAGAAATGTTGGATACACATTTGGATACAAAGATTAAACCTAACTTTATCTCACTTGTTTAAAAAAGACTTAAATATAAGGAAACAGAAAGTTTTTGTTTCCTAAATGGAGATGGAATGAAAAAATGCCAGGGAAGCTGGTTATTCTTAAGAATGTTAGACAATGTGGTCTTTAAAGCCAAAAGTATTAGTAGAGATAGAGGTATATTTCATACTCTTAAAAAGACTATTCTCCAGAATATAAAACAATGAAATCTAATAACATATACTGAAAATATATAAAGCAAAAAAATCAGAACCAAAAGAAGAAATGGGCATAGTGTGAGATCATAATAACTTCAGTAAATAATATAACAAGCAGTCAAAAAATTTAATAAACCATACAAAGGATTAGAAAAAGCACAGCTATTATTATTATTCATGTTGCTTAAAAGACGGCTAAAAAAATTAGTGGTCTAAGTTCATTCCAGCAGGTTGGGGGTGGCGGGTTATGGGAAGGAAACTTAGTCAATGAAGCCTCCCACATAAGGGAGGGATTATAAGGATAATCAATATAATTAATTATCTTAAGATAATCAAGAAAAAGTAGAAATTAATGAAACAGGAAACAAATATACAGTGGAGGGATTCAACAGAGATTAAAAAAATACAAATAAAATTGATAAATATGGGTTCTACTTCTATGACCAAGTAAGCTCCCACCAGACATGACTCTTCCCCAGGTAAGTACAAGCTTTGGGCAGAATACAAAAGCTACAACCTGAAGTCAGGGGAGTGAACAGAAACAAGCAGATTCTAGAGGGAAGTTGATGTTTGGTAAAAGGGATGATGTAGTATGAATTGCCTGGTTTTATGGCCTTAGGCCTGAGAATAGGCTAAATCAGAGCTCTGTGGGTATATTACACTGCTCAGGCTTAAACAACAGAAATTGATTTTCTCACAGTTTTGGCGACTGGAAGTCCAAGGTCAAGGTGCCAGCAGAGTTGGTGTCTGGCGAGGGCTTTCCCCTTAAATTGCAGGCAGCTGCCATCTCACTGTATGCTCATATGAACTCTGTGTGTTTGTGTGGATAAAGACAGCGTGAGCTCTCTTGTGTCTCTTCTAATAAGGACATGACTCTTAGCAGATAAGGACCCCACCCTTATGCTGTTATTTAGCCTTAATTACTTCCTTAGACATCTCATCTTCAAATAAAGCCACACTGGGAGTTAGGACTTAAACATATAAATTTGGGGGAAGAGATTTAAATATTCAGTCCATAACTATGGGGCAGCTGTAGCTCTCATAGAAACCTATAGCTTTTTGCCTAAAGAATCAGAGAACAGAATTAAGGCCCACAGTTGTCCTTAACACAGAAATTGAATGGGGAATCTCAGAAAGGAGAATACCTAAGGAAACCTCAAATTCTATGAAAAATCATTACCCAAACTTCTAGCTGATTAATGGGTCATGCATGCACGGGACAGACTCCAGCTAAGGATGAAAGAGTTTAGCTAAGCTATGAGCTGCTATTCAGGATATAGAGTTTGCAATTTCAGTCCAACCAAGCTAAATGCCTGCTAAAAGAACATTGATACACTTCTGAAGAACATAACAGAATCCAGGGTGTCAAACTAATAGCCACAATGTTCAAGATGTAATTTAAATTTCTTCACCATATGAAGAGACAGGAGAATATGACTCATTGTCAAGAGAAAGGAAAATAAATGGAGACGACTAAACGACTAAACCTAAGGAGACTCTGATGTTGAAATCAGCAATGTCCAGTTTTAAAGTTATATTTATGCTCAAGGATGAAAAGGAAAAATGCTCACAATGAATGAAAAATAATAAGTCCTAGCAGAGAAATAGAAACTATAACTAATCAAGTGGAATTCTAGAATGAAAAATAATACATCTGAATTATTTTTTTATTTTTTTATTTTTAGAAAGCAGGATTTATTGAGAGGACAGAAAGCTCCCACAGTGGGAGGGGACCCGAGGGGGTTGCCCATATCTGAAATTTTAAAAATAGATGTACTTAACAGTAGAAGGGAAATGACCAATTGAAGTGTAACTGAACTTGGAGAGAGATCAACAGAAATAATCCAATACAAAGAACTAGAAAAAAATTAAAAAATAAAATAAACTGAGCTTCAGAGAATTGTGAGACAATATCACAAGGTCTAAGATATATATCATTGGAATTCCAAAAGGAGCTAGAAAACAAGTATAAAAAGTTTGACTTTTGGTAAGGAACAGCGAGAGAAAGAGAGAGAGAGAGAGCACAAGTCAATATAAGCATGAAAGTGAGTTATTAATATAGATTCTGTAGCTCTTAAAAGCAGAATGAGCTGATGTTATAAGCAACTTCATGACAATATTTTTGAAAATTTTAATGAAAAAGACAAATTTCTAAAAATAACTTGCTGGCCGGGCGCGGTGGCTCAGCCTGTAATCCCTCGCCTTTGGGAGGCTGAGGTGAGTGAATTGCCTGAGCCCATGGGTTCGAGACCCGCCTGGGCTGCGAGACCTCATCTCTACAATAAATAAAAAAAAAAAAATCAGCCGGGTATGGTAGCACATGCCTGTAATTCCGGCTACTCGGAAGGCTGAGGTGGAAGAATCGCCGGAGTCCAGCAGGTCGAGGCTGCGGTGGCCGGGAGCGGCCACTGCACTCCAGTCTGGGTGACAGAGTGAGACCCCAACTCAAAAAAAATAAAAATAAAAATAACTTGCTGAAATTAGACCAAGAAGAAATGATAAATACATATAATAGTAAATAAAATTCTAACTACTAAAGAAATTAAATGTGTAAAATATGTAAATAAAAATCCTTAGGAAACCTCAGGCTAAGATAGCTTCTCTAACATTCTCCCAAATGTTCAAGGGAGAAGAAAAACCCATTTTTGCTTCATGAGTAAGATTGGTCAGAAATTGCCTTTTTATATTGTTGCTGTATTATTCTTGCAAGGTGTTAATATTAAGGTTAGGCTAACTTCAAAACTAAACAAAAAACAAAGCAAATTGGAAAACGATGTATCTTTTTCTATAATCTAAAAGTGACTTTTAAAATCAAGATTGCTGTTGTATGTCTCTTTATATATTCATCAAACTTAAAATAAAAGAAATGAACACAAGTTTATAATAACATAAAACATAAAACACACCTCTGAATAAATCCTATACAATGTGTAAGACCGCAACCCCCCCAAATTATGAAATGTTCTTTTAAAAAAATTTTTTTAAATGTTTTTTAAAGACTTAAAGAAATGGAGGGGCATACTCGGTTCATGGATTGGGAATTTCAATATTGTCAAGGTGTTGTTTCCAAACTGATATGTATAGTCTAAAGCAATTCCAGTATCCCAATAGATCCATGCACATGTGGACATTTATGACAAACAGGGTACTGCCTAGCACTGTGTAAAGGACAACCTTTTTAATCCACAGTGTTGGGTCATAATCCACAGTGTTGGGTCAGTTAGATATCTAGTTGGAAAACATGCCTCCTGACCATCCACAAATATCATCCATAAGGACCAATTCCAGGTAGACTACTTTTTTAAATGTGAAAGTGAAATGCTGAAGTTCCTAGAATATAACATAGGAGTATATTTTATGGTCTTCAAGTAGGCAAATATTTTTTTAAAGAAAACAAAAGACAATCTATATAAAAAGATAGGAACATTGACTACATTAAAATTAAAAACTTTTCTTCATTAAGGACACATTTAAGAAGTCAAAAGGCAATCTACATTATGGGAGAAGTTATTCGCAATACATATAGCTAACAAAGGACACATGTATAGAATATATAATGAATTCCTACACATCAGTCAGAAAAAGAAAATGCAATTAAAAATATTGGCAAGCCGGGCTCGGTGGCTCAGCCTGTAATCCCGTGCCTTTGGGAGGCTGAGGTGAGTGGATTGCCTGAGCCCACGGGTTCGAGACCCGCCTGGGCAGCAAGACCTCATCTCTACAATAAATCAAAAAATCAGCCGGGCGTGGTAGCGCGCGCCTGTAATTCCGGCTACTCGGAAGGCTGAGGCGGAAGGATCACCGGAGCCCAACAGGTGGAGGCTGCGGTGGCCGGGAGCGGCCGCTGCACTCCAGTCTGGGCGACAGAGTGAGACTCCAACTCAAAAAAATAAAAGTAAAAATTAAAAAAAAATATTGGCAAGGAAATTAAGCATGAACTACATAAAAGAGAATATTCAAATTTTAAGAAAACATGAAACAATGCTTAACTTCATCAGTCATCAGGGAAGGTAAATTGATGAGATATTATTATAACCTACCAGAATGACTAAAACTTAAGCAACCTGACCACACAATGATGCTGAGCAACAGGAATTCATATACTGATGGTGGAACTATAAGTTGGTATAACCATGGTGGAAAACTGGCTTTCTCTACTAAAGTTGAACAAATACATAATTACATACCCTATGAATCATTAACTCCACTCCTAGATATATGTCCCATATGTATAAGAATGCTCTTGAAGCTTTGTTCTTAGTACTTTAATACTGGTAACACCTCAAATACCCTTAAACATATAAATGAATAATAAAATGTAGAATTCATTGAAACTTATACAACAATGACAACAAATAACTATTGCATGGAGTGACCTCATGCATGCAATGTGGGCTGAAATAGTTCATACACACACACACACACACACGCACACACATAATATAAAGAATGACAGTATTTATATAAAGCTCAGAAACAAAGCTAATCTACTAATTCTAAGTAATTCTACTGTAATAGAAGTTCGACTAGTGATTACTTTGGTGATAATGACTGAATGGTAACTTGGAAGAACTTCTTGACTGTCAGTAGGGTTCTGTTTCTAGATCTAATTGGTGGTTGCATGCTTGTGTTCATTTTATTCATCAAGCTGTTCACTTGTGATTTATGGTTTTTTGTATGTATGAGTTTTTAAAAGTGTGTATATATAAGTACATGCATACATGATTCTTTAAACTCATTTTATTCCATACCTTTTTTTTTAGTATCCTAGTTCCTAAAGCTCACAATAATCCTTTAAATACATTCAAACCAACAGAATGTGGAAAAAGCCCCCAAACACCTGAGTCAGATTCTCTTATTAATTTCTTACAGAAAAAATACACTTGTAATCTGCTCTATTTATATTAATTTCTTTATTTTGCTCTCAGTGCTGAAAAGGTCCAATAAATGGCTCAGTGGAAAGCAGAGTTTTGTTCCCTCAATTCTAGGAATCATAGCTCAATGGTGTAGCTCTCAAATGGCAGGTTTAGAAATTCCTTTGTGAGAATAGATAACTTATCATTAAACTTCCTGTCATGCGTCAGGCTGAATGGACCTGGAGGTGGCAGGATTCCTGCCATCACCAACTCAGTTCCTAGACTCCTTTCAGTAGAGAACCCAGTGTTGCCTAACACTTTGAAAGGCTGTATAAATGACCCAACAGTGGAGTTCTGCATTTCATTGCTGAACCCAGAGTGGCAATTCACAAACATAATATTAACTGCACTTTGACACACTTTGTTTTCATTTATTAGGGCAAATAGGAAGAAGATAGAATCAGAGAAGAGAAGTGAAATTCCAAATACCCCACCCTCAAAGGTTCCTGGAAGCTATTTTCACCCTGTGGCATCATAGAGATCTGAACTTTATCCATAAATTGTAGCCGGCAAAGCTTCAGCCTTGAAAATGTGTGCTCTATGTATTCTGAAGCAATTTTATAGCTCCTTCAAACTTTATTATTTCTGATTTCTTTCTCCCTGAGTAAGCCTTGAGTTTATCAGCTTAGGCAAAAGAGAACATTTTCCTTCATACAGGGCAAACTGCATGGAACATTTTAACATTCGAAGAGGTTTTGATTCTATTTTACTTTTAATACATTTGTGATCCAAAATTCATTAGCGTTGCCTGCAAAACAGGAACGCAGACTTGTCTCAATCAATTTGGCTCAATTAAGGAAAAACACGAGTTTTTCGTGTACATTTATTCCCACTCACTCTGCCTCTTCATACCTCCCTACCACCACTTCTCCAGGCTGAGATTTGATCTGGAGAGACATCCATAAATCTATCAGCCACAAGGGAAATGTGTCATCTTTTCACAGGATTTGCTACAGTGGATGTATGAAAGTCCATTTAAGTAACTGCTCTCTGGGAGGTAAATTAATCAGACAAAAGAAAAAAAAGCAAAGAACTAGTTATAACTCCCCCACTTTTAATCCTTTCCAAGTTCCAACTGCACATCTCCCATAAAAAGCTCCTTAAAAATTTTTTTTAGAATGTTTATGCCCCTGTAGCCATCTGCTCCAACTTTCTTTGTATCATTTTAGTTTATGATCCTCCAAAACACATATTGCCCATTTTCTGAATGGGCTTGTGGATACTCTTTGCTGTCAATTTCATCTGACTCCCAAGTCCTCTGTATTTGTGATTCACAAGGGCAACTGATGTGCCCATCATCTGGAACTGCATCAGCAGTTCAATCCCTAGGCTTAACCTTCTGTTGAGTGTCTTTATTACCAACTCCTCAAGAATATGGCTGGGGAGTGGGGATGCTTGTTCATCTGCAACCTGTTACACTAATGAGTTTCCAGGCAGTATTTCATCAAAGCAGTGTGTCAGAGTCTTTCTGTTATTGCTTCTTGTTTCAATGGGTTAGTGTTAGTTATTAAAGGAGAACACACATTTTTTTTCTTCCCCTTGACAGGCAAGTTGTGGGCTCTCAGTAATAGGTGCCGCCACAGAAACATCTGGTGTACATTTAATGATACATTGTTGCATTGTTAACTTAAAGCTGTTACATGCCTTGATAAACACATAATGGGCCTCAAGAAATTAAGAGAAAATTAAAATGTAAATGTTTACCTAAACTATATTTCCTTTTTCTTTTTTTTCGGTCTTCTACACCTGTGACTTACATGTAAATAAAAGAAACGATGAGTGCAAAAAATTGTCTTCTAACCCTCTGTGGGTCATATTGTCTTGAATGAAAAGAAACTTTTGTTTCTTCTTCTAGATAGGAGATATAGATAGGAGATATAGACTGAGGCCCAAAGACACCATACCATGGTGGTCTTGGTAAATTACTTAAGGGCTATCTATGTGTTTTGAAAATAAGTTAGACCATTTAGAAACTCTGTCTTCCCTTGAGACAAAGATCCATTAAAAATACTGTAAATATGTTGAAATATTTTTTATCACATCACCAGTTTTCAGCTCCAAATTTTGCTCATGGTTAAATGGCTAAAATGCACTGGCCTCTTTTTAGCTACATTGCTGGGAAAGTGCACGAAATAGCCCTTTCTACAGTGAAAATTCACAGATCCAAGGAGCCCTTAGCAATGATTCGACTTGTTTGAGATAACTCTTTTTTCAAAAACCTCAGGCCTAGGCTTTGTACCAAAGGTGGGACTACTTTCCCTCTCTGAAACAGAAGGGAATGAAAATGTTAAAGGAAGGGAGGCCAGAAGAGAGAGAGGCAGAAGGGACATAGGGAGAGAAGGAGAAGAGAGAGGTAAGGAAGAAGAGGAGGAAAAGGAAACGCAGGGACAGAAATATATATATTTTTGACTTCAAAACACAACAGTTTTTACAAATAAAACACTGTTACAGTTGCCTTAACAGAATCTCTAACATGATTTGACAAGTTTTTGAATGAAAACTATTACCCCTTTGAAATAGTTACAATTTGACACATGGACTGAACTTTGACTCACAGTTATTTAATCTACTATAAACAGCCTTATATGATTATTTGCATATTTCCAGGTTGTTTTTTGTTTTATGTATCTAAAAATATTCAGATCTACAGAAATAGCTTGACGGAGTAGGGTTTTCTTTCACCATTCGCTCTCTGTCTAAAGTTATTTTAATCTGAGAATACCATTTTTAAAAAGCCCAATAGTTGAAAGTGATTGAGTGGCTGCCCATGTGTGAAGTTATGCCATACCCTGAACAGTACAAAACAAATAGGAAATCTTTGAAAAGATTCAAATATTTTAAAAATAACCATACTGTCCAAGTTAAAACAATGAAACCAGTTTACAGATGCAGACACAGCTGGAGTCACTTGCAGAACTATGCAAAGCTTTCCTCAAGATATAAGATAGAACAAGCAAGATAATTTTTCTAGGTTGAGCTCAGAGAATCTGTACAGCTGCTGGCATCAGGAAGTGGCTAAGGGCAGCTGAAGGAGTATCTTCATTCTGTTTCCATCAATCCTAAAAGATACTCAAGCCTGTTCTGGACACTCACCGCACTAAAAGCAAAAACTGGGTGTTCAAGTCATTTACATCTAGGCAATATAGCAAAAACCGTTTTGTGTTCCTGGTCTTTCTCTCCCATTATTTAATTGAGAAAGTGACCCTTCCCTTTCATTAGCATTTGAAGTTCTCTTTAATAAAGATAATGAAGATTTTTCTCTTTCAAAAGTTTCTGAAACTGGAATCGCCAACCATTTATGTCCTGTGAATGTAATTTTAAGAGAGGCTTAGCATTTGGAGACTTCATTGAAATGAACTCAAGATGGTTGCCTGGAGGGGGCAAAATGGAAGAGGGACTACATTTGGGAACTGAGTATGAAACCAATTTTCACAGAGTTTAAAGATCCCTCAGCATGCTCCTAGGAGAACCTAGCCCTTAATTACCTTATTTCCAATAGCAGGTAGGGAAATTCCTGTGGGTAAGAAGTCTTCTCATGTATTCCTAAAATGAAGGGAAGGAAAAATGGCTAAGGCACTGACAATTCTTGGAAAGAAATATGTTATTCTGTATTCTTTTGAAAAATACCTTATTTTACAGCACAGATACCATTAAAATTCAGGAAATGGAAAAGCTAGAGGTGACATTGGAAAAAGCAGTGAGTATGCTACTATTAAAAGTTTCATCTTTAAATGCATGTATATCCTCTGAATCTAAATTTTTTTAAAAAAGAGTTCCATCTTTGAAACAGCATTTTATTTCTATTCTTCAGAAATTCTGTTGAGAAAAGGAGAGAAGAGAAAAAGAATATGTACTATTTAATTATAATATATGTAATTTTTTAAAATTAGGCTTTTCAGCTAGAAAGTATAGAGACCTACATGTCTTTCCTAACTTTAAGGAGACTCTCATCTCCTTAGAATAACATGAAATGACCACGTCTTCTAAAAAGAACCATCCTTTTATCTCTTTAGAGTGTCCACAGTTCTTTCTGTAAGATTTATAGCAAACATATATATTTTTTGTTTCCTATCTGGTGCAGTGCAAGTGCTGTGATAGTAGCATTTGTTTTATTATCTAGCACACATAGTAATGATTAAGTAAAACTGGGAGAAAGCACTCAGAAGAGAAAAGAATGTACAAGAGGAAACAGATACAGCCACAGTGGAAAGTGGAGTCCTGTTGTATCACTGCTGAGCCATTCTTACATGGTCCCAGGACAAAGTATAGACATTCCAGAGATACATAAAGTCTGTGTATCTGGTTCATGGATCTTCCATTGCAGTGAAGTTTCATGAAGCAAGAAGGGATAGAAAAAAATGTGTTTTAGACATGCCCACAACATTTTGCACAAACATTCAGTGGTTCATCATCTGTCTCTTCCCTCACTCCCCACCCATTCCTCATCTCCATCTCAAGTCTATTACAGATGATTAAACTCTGATATACTAAGTTAATTATGATATATCTATTATTTTCTCTTCTTCTTTTGCTTTCTCCTCCTCTTCCTACTCCTTCTCCTCTTCCTACTCCTCCTCCTCTTCCTACTCCTCCTCTTATTCCTCCTCTTCTCCCTCTTTCATCTTCTTTCATAGTTTATTTATTTTAAAGGTGTGGGGTAAATTCAGTTCTTATTCATTTTGAGTTGGGGAGTGCAGTGGCATAATCATAACTTGCTCATTGCAGCCTCAACCTCCTGGGCTCAGGTAATCCTCTCAACTCAGACTCCTGAGTAGATGGGAGAGCAAGTGTACATCACCACACCTGGCCATTTTTTTTTTTTTTTTTTTGGTAAAGACGAGTTCTTGCTATGTTACCTAGGCTGGTCTCAAACTTCTGGGCAAGACTCCTGCCCTGGTCTCTGAAAGTAGTGGAATTACAGGCATGAGCCGCCCCACTCAGCCACTTTTGTTCTAATATTTATGTTGCCTCGCATGTGTCTTGGTGTGATTCTGAATCCCACTTGAATCAAAGATTGTTATAATTCTAAAAAATTTTAATGCTAAATTAATCACTGATCTATGAAAACTGATTTATATTATTGACTACTAAAAAAAATTAGACAAAAATATTCCTCTAGAGTGCAGACAGGCTCACATAAATTTAGATGTTCAATGGGCACTGCATTTTCTAATATGTCATCTTTATGGGCTAGTGATTTTTATCTTGAAGCCTAAACCCAAGGCTATTCTTAGTATCAGAGATTTGTAGGGAGATTTAGTGTTTGGAGGGGGTGTGTATCCACTTGTATAAGCATCCATGGACGAGTAGGGAAGAGTGTTACTGAACATAGCAGACTGAAGACAGAGGCTCCTGTGTGCAAGATTGCTTTGCTTGTCTGGGTATAGTGCATTCTTAGAGAGGTACAGATAACATATATGCAAGGAATTATTTGAAAAGAAGGATAAATAAAATATGAAGCATCAAATATCTGTTCATTAGAACCTATACCAAGTGAGGTGAAGGAACCCAAGAAGAACAAAAATAATGTTGATTTGGTTTTTTTTTTTTACTTAATCTGGTCAATGAATAAAATTATAGGCAGTTATACAAAATGGTTGCTTTCGGTGTTATGACCAAGACCAGTATGTAAAGACAATGGCATTGCTTGGTGGGTACAGACATACACAACCCACGCTTCTAGCACTTAAATACCTAAGGCTGCTGTAATGCTCATATCTTTTTATGGCTGTGCTTTCACTATGTCAAGGTTGAAGATATAAAATATTTCTTTAGCTTCTTGGGTAATGCAAGGTGTTATGTGCAGTAAATTATTGCTACTGCCACCCAAGAGGAGGTAGCAAGTGTTTAGAAAGTGTCGCTTAAAAAGTTCCCAAGTCCCAGTTCTCCACAAATAATTTGAAAGGGAACATAAAAATATCTTTTATTTAGCTAATGAATATTTATAAAACACATTATAAGTTAGGAAATAACAAGCCAATTCCTTAAACTACCAGTGGAGAAAAAATAGTACATCTTTTAGTCAAATATTACCTTCTCACTATCAAATTGCAATGACAGTTGATTGTTTGTTTGTTTTTCACTTTGTTTACATTATATCCTAAAATTTCCCTCCTTTTGGCAACAATTTTGGCTAATGCTTGGATTATCTTGTTTAAAATAGCAACTTCTTGTATGACATGGTTTTTTTGTTTTTGTTTTTGTTTTTTAAGTCCAAGAGCTCTCATTGTAATCTCATAATTGCACATATGTGATATGGTCTGCTTCCATGGTTTCATTCAGAATGAAAACATCTGATTCCTCACTCTAGCAATGTGGCTAATCTCCCTTGATCCACAACAGTGTCCAGATCAGGTCACAATAAAAGGATGGTGTTTCATAATTTGTATCAAGAGTTAAATGAGTTTGTGCCTGTTGACTTCTATTCCTTTAATCTTCTATGAATTGCCTTTAATCAAATATGTATATTCATTTCTGTTGTTTATAACTATACTTAGATTAGGTTGTTTAAAACATCTAACAGTTAATTTCTTCTATGCCCCTTGCTATTCTATTTTTATAAAAATACTTTTTACAAATGTAAATGCAGTTGTAAAGGTTAATCTTATGCTAAGATACCATTCAGGATTTGTATAGGTAGGTCAGCATTTTCCTCCCTTCCATGTAAGTCATGGAATCAAGCAACAGGGAATCAAGGGAACCAAGCCACTGACAGAGGCCCCAAAGGACAGGTGTTTGGCACTCACACCTGAAAGCAGGTATCTGGTTGAAAAGTCATTAAAGCAGGGTGGTTCAAGGTGTTGGGGCAATTCTCACTGGGGACACTTTGCCTCTGGAACTAGCATGAACTGCAATCAGTACTTGTCTCCAGAAGGAGACAGACATAGGTGACAGAAATGTCACAGTTTTTGGTCAGGATTTTTTCCCCCCTTGCCCTTCCTTGACGATGTTTTACAGCTCTCTAATATACTGCATTCCTTTTTTTCCTGGCTTGCGCAAGAGTAGTAGTATTCTGGTAAATGTTTAACAATAGGCTTTCTGGGTAAAAAGAAAACAAAAATCAACATAGATGATTTTAAACAACTCAAGAAACATTATTGTACATCGAGTTAGGAAGAGAGGTTCAGCAACAAATCATAGAAGAATATTTTTACCAAACATTTGCAACCAACATAAATAACTTCAAGATCTGAATAATAGTCAAGTGTAGCAAAATAATTGGGAAGAGATGGGTTTTATGTATTTATTACCTTTGTTTTTAATATAATTTACATAGCTGTAAGTTTATGTAGTTTATTTCTAAATAATGGCTGTTTAAAAATAAGATCATAGAATTCCTGAAAAGTGGGGCTTTTTGAGGAATAGTGTCTTCTCTAAGGTTCTGCTTTCCCTTCTGCTTAGAACACTCACAGTCTTTTTGTGATTGGACTATTGGCAGGTAGTTGGAGCTGGGGTTTCTCCTCTTCCTCCTATGTGCTGTGACGGGTGGCTAGTTGGCTAATTTCTTTTCTTTTCTTTTCTTTTTTTTTTAGTTGGAGTCTCACTCTGTCGCCCAGACTGGAGTGCAGCGGCCGCTCCCGGCCACCGCAGCCTCGACCTGCTGGGCTCTGGCGATCCTTCCGCCTCAGCCTTCCAAGTAGCCGGAACTACAGGTGCGCACTACCACGCCCGGCTAATTTTTTGATTTATTGTCGAGATGAGGTCTTGCCAAGTTACCCAAGTGGGTCTTGAACCCGCAGACTCAGGCAATCCACTCACCTCAGCCTCCCAAAGCACGGGATTATAGGCTGAGCCACCGAGCCTGGCTTAGTTGGCTAATTTCTATCAAGAGTCCAGATCATTATGAAAAAAATAACTTGAAAGTCAAATTGACAAGCTTACTGCTTCATTTTTCCTGATCATTGTCCCCACTACTTATGAGGGCATGATGTGGATTGCCAGAGTGATGGGGGGCGGCATTTAACTGGGAGAAAAATGGAGTAGATGTGGGGAGGGGCTTGCAATGTAGACAGGGAATTAATCTAAATAAAATGCTACAAAAAGCCTACTGGGCTGGGTTCGGTGGCTCATTCCTATAATCCTAGCACTTTGGGATTTTGAGGATTGCTTGAGCCCAGAATTCAAGATCAGCCTAGGAAACATAATGAGACCTCTTCTCAAAAAAAAAAAAAAAAATTAGCCAGGCATGGTGGTGTGTGCCTTAATCCCAGCTCCAGTAGAGGTGGAAGGATCACGTGAGTCCAGGAGTTCGAGGCTACAGTAAGCCAAGATCATGCCACTGCACTACATCTTGGGAGACAGACAGCCTGACAAACAAAACAAAAAGCCTATGGATTTGAGCCAGGCTCTAGACCTGTGCTATTGAACTGAATTTTCTGTGACTGTATCTTTTATTTTCAACATAATAACCAATGTGGCTTTTGAGCACTTAAAATATGGCTATCATGCTGGCACAACTGAGGAACTGAATTTTATATAGTTTTAGGTAATTTAATTTTAAATTTAAGTAGTCAATGTGGCCAGTGGCTACCACATTGGATAGTGCAGCTCTAGACCGGGTGCCAGCAAGCTTTGACCCACGGGCTCCATCTAGCCCAGCATCTGTTTTTGTATGGTCCATGAGTTTTTTATGTATGACCATTTTTTTTTACATTTTTAAACATTGAAGAAAAGAAACCCCACACATACACAGAGATATAAGACAGAAACTGTGTATGACCTGCAAAGCCTAAAATGTTTACATGTTTGTTGACCCTTCTTCTAGACATTGCAATTAACTACTTCTGCATTGACAGTAGCCTTGATGAGGTCAATAAATTTTCCTAAGATTCTACAATGCAGACTAGTCTATGTCTTTACTCTGTTACTTTGAGGTCCCCCAAAAGGCCAAAGCCAGCTTAGAGGAGTCCTGGTGCTGGTAATACAAGATAGGAACCAAGCAAGAGAAAGTCAGGTACAAGACAGGAACCAGTAGCTGGGAACCAGAGAGGAAGGTTAAAGCAGAAGCAGGACGAACAGGGACCTGAGGACAAGCCCTCATGGCTGCAGCTTAGGGTCATTTTGGGTCAGAATTGCAGCAAGGCCAGGATCACAGACAGTGATCACAGATCAGAGTCAAGTTGGCTCAGCCTCCAGGGTTAGAGTGGTCTACAGTCTTTTGAAAAGTAACGTAATCCTTCTTCATAGATATATATGCCTACAGAAGGAAGATGGGCAGGTGAGTGAGTGAAGAATCTGAGAAGTAAAAGAGGGGAATCAAGAGCCTTTGGATGCCATAATGTGTGCTAAGCACTGTCATGGGTGTTTGCAAAAATATTATGCAATGTGGTTTACCTCGATCATAACACCATGTCATTCTCGTCTCTCACAATAAGGTGCCTGTTTTAGTTTTGGATGCTAAAGTTGCTCAATAAGTGTTAATATTATACTCTTTTGATAATTGAGAAAACTGGAACTCAGAACAGTGGAGAGCAAGTGTGCTTGCTTCTCTTTGTATCTGAGAGGATGTGTTGTTAATAAATGCAGAATGTCTGTCTCAGATTCTGGCAGTGAATAAATAGAGACACATACATAGATACACAGAATTGGCTCTAATATCAAGCTATGGATTGTTTTCTTCATATCCCAAGTTATCAGACTGAATACAAGATTTAGAAAAGAAAGTAGAATTCCCCTAAATCCTTCTCATGCAGAGACTAACTGCTTGACTCCCAATTCGTTTCCCTCTCCTCAGTGACTCACAATGAGACCATGTGACCACAGTTAAATGTGGCTGAGCTCTGGTCAATGGAATATGGCAGAAAGTCCTGTGCACCACACTCCCCAGGCCTGGCCCACAAAGCCCCTACATGATCCTCTGCTTTCTCTCTTTTCTCATTCGCAGGTTGCATGTTGATACCCAGAGTAATCTTGGGAAGCCCATGCTAAAGATAGCAGAGCCTCCATGATCCTGGCTCTCTAAATGATGTAAGGAACATGGCTCCACGCCCTGCCACTGATGAGATTTTGAGAGCAAGAAGTTAACTTCCATTGAGTCAAAACACTGAGTTTTGGGACTCTATCTGTACAGCAGCCAGTATCACCTTAACAGAGCCACTCTTCCACTGCAGCTTCCACCCACTACACTTCAATATCAGCACCACAAACACTTGCGTTCATCTATTGGCCTGGATAAATATGGCTCTTTTGTTTTGGAGAAAGTTCTCAAGTAGGAGCAGAACACTGTCCTAGAAAGAAACTAACCCTTGATTGAACCCTACAAGAATCCAGAGACCTCTATAAAAGGTGAAGTATTAAAAAGTCTTTAAATGAAATGAACAAAATCTACATTATTTTGAAAAAAAATGTTTTCAGATTGTTGTTCAATTAGCTTTTATCATGTGGACCTCACAAGTGGACTGCAAAGAATGAAGATGATCAAACTACTTACAATCACAGTGAGAAGCACAATTGGCATGTAGATGTGGCTGGACTTCCCTAACCTAAGTTTAGCAGCTCTATTGTTAATTGCAAGGTTTTGTTGAAAAGTGTTCCAATGTATCTTCTCTGGCCAAATCTTGATCCTAAAAGCTAAAAGTTTTCTCTTTTCTTCTCTGCTTAGCTAGAAAGTCCCAGAATTAGGGATACATCTTAACTGACCTCAACTATGCCCACTGAAAACCATGAGATTAGAACTGCAGTGTTCAGAACCCATCATTGATTGGAAGGGATAGTCATTAATGTTTCTGTGGAACTATGACCAAATAGCTCCACACATAGCCACAGTACTCAAGGCAGAGGACAGAGACGTGGGACAGAGAGAGCAGGGAAATGCCTCGGGAGTCAGGCCAGCTCAGGTGTGAATTATTCCTCCATCACATATTCGTTTTGAACTCGGGGAGGTTTACTAATTCTAAGTCTCAATACCCAGAGTGGAAAAATGTCTGCCTCATTGGTTTCTGTGAGAAAACAAAATAATGTATTAAAGCACGTTTCCCAGTAAAACTCAGGACAGAAACTTCTAGGATGACTGTCAGTCCTGAGGGTCCAGGAGGGTCTGCTCCTGCCTACTGCCCTACCTCTCTTTGTGTATTGCTCCCCTTCACCTCTGTATTCTAGAGTTGCCAGCCTTCCTTGGCTTCCTTCTGTGCCTTGTGTTCTCTCTCATGTGGAGATTGTACACATGCTATGCCCGCCCCCTTCCTCAATGCCCTGCCTTGGTCCCACCCTTTCACCCCTAGTCTGGACTCAGACTTCCTCTGACCCACCAGCCTGTCAGCTTCCTTTGCCATGTGTTCTTTTTCTTTATATCACTTTTCTCAGTGTGTCATTTGCACATCCAGCTGTCCCATTATTTGGATGTCCATTTTTCTTTTATCATTTTAAAGATGTGGGGTATAATTCAGGATTAGGTATACAAGTGGTCATTATACAGGTAAAGTTTGGGTCTCCCTTTGGTCCCTACTTTGTCTGGTTTGAGGTCAGTTACCCTTATTGATGTTGTTTCCCCTCCCCTGCTACTGCCAATCTCTTTCTTATAGTATTGTGGTAAATGTTCAGGGTTCGGTTATGAGTGAGAACATGTGGTACTTTGTTCTTTGTTTCTGTGATAGATCACTGAGTATGACTGGATGTCTATTTTTCTCACTAGACTATGACTCCATGAAATAGGCATGAAAGTAATTACCATTAACTACAAAACTAACTAGTAAAGTAATTGTGTGACATTCTTTTTTGCATGTGAAATACTTTGTATTGTCTTTTCAAGGTAATTTTATAACATAATTGCTGGTCACACTCATAAATATTTAAAAGTGCATTTAGTGAGGAGTTTTGGGATGTTAAACTCACTCCATATGCAGTCTTGCTTCATTTTCCCTTGAAATGTAACCACATGGCAGCAGCTTAGCAGAGCCCTTATCCAGCAGTCCTAGTGATATGTTAAAGAGAGTTTGGTATCCTGCTTATATCCTAGGAGGCATTTCCTTGTAGGCCTTGTAGACTAAAGTGATTACCCTAGCTGGAATTTGGTCACAACATAGGAACAACACACCTCACCCCAAGAAAGCCTAGAGAATTATTTTTCTGGTGCATCCATTATCTTATTGTTTAGGTATGTCTTCCTTTAGAAAAATCTTTTACACTTACTTTGCCTACATTGCTTCTTGTGATTGAACAAAACATTTAAGAAACAACAATAAAAACAAATTTTTGAATACTAAATATGTTTACAGCATAGAAAATCATGGCAAAGCCTAGATAATTCACTGTTTTGCATTTGTAATGCATACATGAGTGAGCCGAATGATGTTTAGATTTTTCTTGGTTCTTTCTCAATAATGGGTCAGATAAATCACCATCTGATTGCCTATTATGATCTTGAGATTGCATTGGGAATGACTGGCAGTAAAAGACCCCAATTCAGACTCACTTGTGTGCGAACAATAAACATTGTTTACCATTTTTATATTTATGCCAATGATTATAAAACAGTCAACAGCTAAAAGATACTTAGAAAAAAGCAGCATCTTGCCTACAGAAAGAAATCTTGGACAAAAAATTTTCTCCATTTCCACTTGATTATGCTATTCCACAGCGAAGCAATAATGTAAGATATGCAACAATCCCCAAAGCCATTTATAGCTTTGCTATCAATTATAAAA
This sequence comes from Carlito syrichta, assembly GCF_000164805.1. Lineage (NCBI taxonomy): Eukaryota > Metazoa > Chordata > Mammalia > Primates > Tarsiidae > Carlito > Carlito syrichta. Next base: position 324,578 of record NW_007077634.1, on the reverse strand, counting down.
TAATAAGCTAGAGAATACACACATGCTGAATATTAAGGAAAAACAATACTTCAGTTAGGTCAAAATGTTCTGTTTCTAGGTGCATATTTCAGAATCTCCAGATTGATCCAGTTTATTGAACAGATTTTTTCCTGTGCTCGGTCTCTTCTCTCTTCATTGAAATAATACTGGTGATTACTAACATTTACTTTGTTTATGAGGCTTCTGCTCATTCCTTTTTTCATTTGACTTGGCATTGGCATTATGCTTTAAAAAAAATAACAACAGAAAACAAACTTTGAGAACTGTAAAATAACTTGTCTAGTGTTGGGTTAAGTAGTCAGACAGCTTGAACTCACATCTCATTACTTCGAATCTTAATCTGTACTGCTAGGCAAGAGTAATACTGTTTGGTAAAGTTAGGCTCAGGGCATTACTTTCTGGATCAGGTTTCCAGATTTATGTACTTTTACCTTGATTGATTAATGGATTGATTTTTCTTCATCATTAACTCACCATCTTATTAGTTTTTGTAGATATGGTATCTTGTATTCTGTGGGATGTTTGGCCTTTTATATGTGAGCTCTTTTACTAAGTTCCACAAAGAAAACAAAGAAGAAAAGAGATAGTATTAACCCCAAAATAACTTAAACAGTTGCAAAGCAATCTCTATGTAGGTATGTGATAGCAGGGTGAGAAGGAGAAGACTTCATGTAAAAGGTGAGACCAAAGTCAGGTTTTGCAGGGAATAATGGACTTACATTATGAGGGAGAGAGCAGATGGGCATCCCAGGTGGTAGAGACCGCATGAAACATCTCTAGGAATCATTTTAATGGCTTCAGTGAGTAATTAATGTGGTTATTCCCTAGTATGTCTGCACATTTTGCATTTTAAATGATAATCTATCATTACAAGTAGTGTCTGATTCTCATGAGTGCTAGTTAAAATTATTTCATAAAGGTTTTATTAATTAAAAATATCCAGCCTCCACTAAAATATAATTCTGAAATCTTTCAGGGTCTCTTGGGGTAAATGCAAGTGCTATGTGCCACAAACCAATACATAGGTTCAATTTTGGTGAGTCTTTGGATGACCGCAGGGAACTGTAAGAAATGAGTTTTTCTTCTGGAGATTGTTTTAGGCAGAAATGTAGCTCTTGTTATCACTTTAAAAATCGTCATTTTTAAAGATAACACAGAAGGCTACTCATGACACTTTGTATTTGGATTTCAACCACTTGGTCATTTGTCTTTTGCAAACAGAATCTGATAATGATGCAGGGTAGGGCAGTGCCCACAAGGGACAGGGACAGAAGCAGTAAGGGCCTCCTTGTGAGGGTGCATATGTGAAAGGGCAGTATGAGATGCTGTTCCCTGTGCAGGCTGGATGTGTTCGAGAAAGCAGGAAGTGGATTTCTGTTAACACCTCCTTCCAACTTGTTACTTTTACTTTCACAGAGCTCTCCAAGGACAAACAGTAGAGCGAAGTTCAAAGTGAGACCCAAGGGTGCATCTGCTCAGAACACACCATGGAGAGCTGGGAGCCTGAATAAGCAGAGGTGATAGATATTCCCAGGAATCAGGAGAGTTACTGGTGGAAGAGACTGTAGAAGTAAGACAAGACTGGTCATCTGATGGAGTACGAAAAAAGGAAAGAGGGGCCAATATCCCAACCTCGAATGAGGTGGGGTGGAGAGAAGGCTGTTGGTGCCAGGTCTAAGGTAGTGCTCATGTCTGGAGGTGCCCTTTTAGCAACCCTCTCAGGCTGGAACGTGAGGCTACTGGCTCAGGTGTTGTGGAGGGAGAGTTGGGAAGGCAAGGATGGTATGTCCTTAGAAGACCAAGAGAGTTCGTGGATGAGCATTCCCTTGTTAGTGGGAATGTAAACTAATATAGCCACCATAGAAAGCAGTATGAGGTTCCTCAGAAAACTAAAACTAAACATAGAACTAGCATATGATCCAGCAATCTTACTGCTAGGTATTTATCCAGAAAAAAAAAATCAGTATATTAAAGAGATAACTGCAACTCCATGTTTATTGCAGCACTACGAATAATAGCCAAAATATGGAATATGGAGAAAGAAAATGTAGTTATGAAACAGTATTCAGTCATAAAAAAGAATGAAATTTTGAAATTTCAGCAACATAATGGGACTGGAGTTCATTATGTTAAGTGAAACAAGTTAGGCACAGAAAGACAAATATCACAAGTTCTCACTCATCTGTGGAAGCTAAAAAAGTCAAACTCCTGGAGGCACTAAATAGAATGGTGTTAATAGTGGCTGGGAAGCATAATGGGGAGGAAGGATGAAGAGGGGATGCTAATGGTACAAAAATAAAGTTAGAGGGAATATATTCTAGTGGTCAGAAGCAAAATATGACTACTATAGTTAACAATTTTTTTGTATATTTAAGAGTAGCTAGAAGAGAAGATCTGGAATCTTCCCAATACAAAGAAATATTAAATGTTTAAGATGATTGATATCCCAATTATCCAGATTTGATCATTACATATTGTATGTGTCTGTTAAAATATCACATGTGCTCCATCAACATGTAAATTACTATGTATCCATAAAAATAAAAAATATATAATTTTAAAAAAAAGAGTAGATTGAAGCCAGCAAAGATGAGTGGTTTTTAGATAGCTCAGTTTTTTAGATACCTCCTTTCTTCCATGATAGCTTCTAAATTATGCCTGGGGCTTCCACCCTGATGAGCAATTTGGTTTTTCTTCAACCTAATATAAAGCTGATATTTGTTTAAAATGTATTAAGCTAAGGAGGGGAGCTGGGTGTGGTCACTCACAGCTGTAATCCCAGCACTTTGGGAGGTTGAGATAGGAGGATCACTTGAGGTTAGAAATTTGAGGCCAAACTGAGCGACATGGCAAGATTCTGTTTCTACAACAACAACAAAAAAGTAGGCTTCCAGCTACTTGGAAGGCTGAGGCAAGAAGATCACCTGAACCCAGGCAATCAAGGTTGTAGTGAGCTCTGATGGCGCCACTGCACTCCAGCCTGGGTGACAAAGCAAGACCCTGTCTCTAAAGAAAAAGAAAAAGAAAAAAAAAAAGGTGGGGAGGGAGTGATTTTCTATCAGTAAAACTAGTACTTGAAGATACTGCCATTTTTATTCCTTTGGATTTTCTTTTACTTCTATGGTTTTTTCATCATGTATACATGAATAGTGTTTGGCATCACATCTAAAATAATGATAGATATGTACGTAGATGCAGTTACTAAGACTTCTTACTGGTAAGCAGCAATATTCAGTAACTGAATTTTAATTGACTCTGATGGCTGACATCAGAGGCCATCAGGTAACTGACCTCAGTTGGTGACTTACCCTGAATATAAGAATTGTCGTGTCTAAGTAGAAGAAATATTTAACAGAGGTTGAAGTGTTTTGGTGAGGATTCTTATTTGAGGTTCTACTTTTCATTTGAGGGTTCTCTTCTTTTCTGGGTGCAGGACAAAATTAGATTTTGCAGGTTAAGGAGTTGTGTGTGGAAATGTGACAAACGTGTTTCCCATTTGGGTGGGGACCCCAGGCAGCTGCTCAACCCTCTTGCCCTTGATTCAGCTCAGGGTATGGGGCATTCTGAGGCTGGTGCGGCCCATGAAGCTGTTTTCCAAATGTGAGAAGATAATTTGGGGAGATTTCAAGAGAGATAGGCTAGGGGTGTGTGTGTGTGTGTGTGTGTGTGTGTGTGTGTGTGTGTGTGTGTATGTAGTGGGAGGAGGTAGACACATTTAAGCCAAGAGTGGGTAAATTAAGAGAGAACTGAGTAGGTAGAGTCGCCACTCTCAGCAGGTGTCTCTTCATCATCACTGCCAGGGAGAAGCTGCTGGCCCTTTTTCCCCTCACAAGGGGAAAGAGCTCAGTATTTTGCATCTTGTTGATCGACTCTTTCTCCTCTTCCCCTTCATGGCCGGCTGCTGGTGGTTAGAGCTTCACTGATCTGGATTTCTGTATCCTCAGCAAGGCTATTTTACCACTGCTGATCTGCCTAAGAATGTAAATGAGTGTATTTAAATATCCTGTCCTCAACCATTTTTCTGTTTTGTTCTAAGCTCAAAATAAAGCTACCCAGGTGTTCTTTTATAAATAGGACTATATGAATTTAAACAAACCTTTGCATTATTCATTGCAACAAAGGAATTGGGGTTCCTTCTCTAGATAGAACTAATTTTAATACTTCTTAAAGGTAATAAACGACTGAAGGCAATTAGCACATAACTAGGCATTTTCTTTAATTGATGTATCATACTTGACTTGGAAACCGTTTTGTTGGAGGAACAACTATTCTGAAACCCGCTAAAAGTGATCTGCCATCAATTTTGGCCATGGTGATTTTATATGATCATAGATTGTTTTTCATTCAAGCCTTTGGCAAACAATTTAAATGAGATTTGCAACATTACAATACTAATCTCATGGTTGAAATATTAGAACTTCATGCATGAAAGACTTATCCTTTTAATAAGATCAGTCACACTGGACATCATTCACCCTCCCAGTGAAAACCCATTTAATTCACAAACAATTAATTTTTTTTAAAAAAAGATCTATTCCAAATGCAAATTAGTATAATAGGTTTTCTGATTCTTTTAAGATGGGCAACAATTGGCCACACCTAAACTCAAACTCTTCTAGCCTGGTCAAAAATTCCTTATTAATAAGTAAAGACATGTTTAGTCAAAAACAAAGCTTCTAATGGCTTTATAAAATAGGTATACCAAAGAGCATGCAGTCATGAATTCAGTGTGAATTTCCAATGCTAAGGTCATAACTGTTCACCACTAAGAGAGTTTGTTTGATTGTTCAGTCATTGTTTATTACTGTCACCTTAGGGCAGAATTCTTCTCTGTTGGGGGAATCTCTTCATTCTGGACAGATAAAGCGAGTGATGCTTTTATGGGAGAGGGTATTATTGGATATTTGTTAGCCTGACAGAGGCCCTGTCTTCCCATCTTCCTTGGCTGTGAAAAATCAAATATTGGTGAGGAGGGGACAGGGGACATTTTCAGGGGACTAAAGAATCTTTGTAGAGGTAAGGGATTAAGATTTTGGTACCTTTTTAAAATGAGTTTGGCGTTTCTCTTAAATGGAGGTGGCCCTGAGAAAGATCACCTGTCAAGGAAGATCTCAGAAAGCTGTGAAACGGAATTTTCCCTTAAGTTGAGCTCATCTGAGCAAAAGGCTGTTTCTAGCCACATTTTCCTGGCAGAGCTAGAAACCTCATCTTAGGAAAATATGACTCTGTTTGTGTGTTGTAGAGGGTGGGACCCAGGAACATGATTACGTAAGATGATCAAAACCAAGTTTAACACTGATAAAGAGATCTTTTGTTTTCTCTTCTATCCTGAAAAATAACATAGAGGGACGGTATCAGACTGTCCTGGCCTGCCAGTCTACACTGAACAGCAGAGTCTGCTGCAACTGCTGAGAGGAAAGGGACCAGGGCTGCTCAGAATGTCCACTTTCCTCACGTGGTGGCTGGACACAGTGCCAGCTCACACAGATTTCCACATGCCACACCTACAAATCTGGTAAGATTTCGACTGGTCTAGAACCAGTTGAGGAACTCCATTCTTTTTAAAAATCAGAAGACATTTCCCCTCTGTAGAAACCTATACCTGTGGTGGATGTTGAAGACACGGGTCTGCATCATTAATTCCATAACCTACCATGGGATGGGCCCCTATCAGCAGCGGCAGTCAGTCAAAACGGAAACCAAATAAAGTCCTAGGAACAAATGATTTATTTCATTCCCTCAACTTTAAAACCCTTAATATATCTTTCAAGAAACTGTCTCATTTGAGAAAAAAATACAAAAGTTAGACGGAAATGTGGGAAATATTTTGCCAACAAGAAGGCCAGAAGAAAAGGCAATTTAAATATATTCTGAGCATAGTGAAGTTTATTTTCAGTGAGTTTGATGACTAAATCTAGTGATGAGTGACAGGAAAATTGTGAAGTGAAACAATTCAAAATACATTAAAATATGGTATTATTACAAGGAATGAAACAAATACTTTATGTTGAATTTGAGCTAAAAATTTTCAATTTTTATTAATAGAAAATATTTTTCCTGATAAAGTAAATGTTGAAAAAATATGTGAAAAACAAGCATTTAAAGAATATTGACTTCCGAGCCTGGGTAGGCTGCTTACTTGTTCTGGTTAACCTTGGGCCTGTCCACTAGGAATTCTGGACTCACCTGGTGTCAGGTTGCCCTGGGGTTTTAGAACTGCTTTCGTCCACATATATTTTCAGCCAAAGGAAACTGCAAATGGTACATAACTATGCCCCCTTCCTCTTCAGCATCTTTCCCTCATTACCCTGTGTATAGTCTCTTTTGCCTAGTTATAAAGGAATACTTTTATAATAATTTATGAAGAAAAGAGTTTTATTTGGTTCACGGTTCTGCAGGCTGTCCAAGAAGCATAGTGCCCGCATCTGGTGAGGTCTCAGGAAGCTTACAGTCATGGAGGAAGGGGAGCCAGCGTGTCAAATGACAAGACAGAGAAAGAGAGACAGAAAGAGAGGGAGAGAAAGAAGATGTCGGGGTCTCAATAGAGTGAGAGTCACTCAACCCCAAAGGCATGGCCCCAAGTCATTCATGAGGGATGTACCCCTATGATCCAAACACCCTGGCTCCACTTTCAACATTGGGGATCACATTTCAACATAAGAACTGAGGAAACAAACATCCAAACTATAGCACCCCATACTGGAGCCTCCCTGAGTACACCAAGAATTTTAACTGATTGCTCTCTCTATTCACCTCCCTACACACCAGCATTTTCAAATCAGTTTAATACTACATTAGATATGTCATTGCTGTCACCATTGAAGTATCATTGTGTGTTTTAGTACCTCAAGGGAAATAATATTTTGTTGTTCTTGTGTTTTGTTTTGAGTTGGGTCTCACTCTGTTGCTCAGGTTAGAGTGTAGTGGCAAAATCATGGCTCACCACAGCCTCGTCCTGGACTAAGGTGATTTTTCCACCTCAGCCTCACAAGTAGCTGGGACTACAGGCATGTACACCATACCTAGCTAATATATATTTTTTTATTTTTTGTAGAGATGAGGTCTTGCTACGTTGCCTAGGCTGGTCATGATTTCTTGGCCTCCAGTGATCCCATCGCCCTGCCCTTTCAAAGTGTGGGATTACAGAAGTTAGCTACTATGCCCAGCTGGAAATAGTTACATCTAACTTGGTGTCAAAACAAAGGGCTCCCTAATTCTTTAGGAGAAGAAGTCACTCACTCATTCATTCACTCATTCATTCAGTAAATATTTATCAAGCATCTACTATGTAGTAGGTACTGTTTTAGGCACTAGGGATACAGCAGTGAACAAAATAGACAAATTACTTGTTCTTATAGAACTTGTATTCTAGTGAGGGAATGGGAAACAGACTAAATAAACAAGAGGAAATGTGCTACGTTATAAAGTGGAGAAAAATAAACAAATAAATTACATTAGAGCAACTGGTATTAGTATATGAGTGTTATAACCTTAAGTAGGGAGGTTCAGGAAGGCTTCATTAATAAAGTGACATTTGTTTATTTTAATTTTAGATTCAAGGGGTACATATGTAGGTTTGTTATATGGGTATTGAGTGATGGTGAGGTCTGAACTTCTATTAAGCCTGTCAGCATGAGATTTGGAGGGGACAAATATCCAAACTGTAGCATGGTGACCATGGTACCCAGTGGGTAATTTTTCAATCCTTGCCCTTCTTCCTTCCTACCTGCATAAGGATCTCCCAGTGTCTGATGTTCCCATCTTTTTGTCTCTGTGTACCCTGCATTTAGCTCCCACTTAGGCGTAAGAATATGTGGTATTTGGTTTTCTGTTGTTATGTTAATTCACGTAGAATAATGGCCTCCAGCTGCATCCACCTTGCAGCAAAGGACATAATTTCATTGTGCTTTATGGCTGCATAGTATTCCATGGCGTATGTGCCACATTTTTTTTAACTTTTAATTATTTTATTTTTAAAGATGTGGGGTACAAACCAGGGTTAGGTATGCAATTGTTCATTATGCAGGTACCCTTGTTGATGAGGTGCACCCCCCCCTTGCCCAGGCAGATTCCCACTACTGCCAATCCCACTTCTCTGCCCCACTCCCGGCAGTTTCCTGCTACTGCCAATTCTTTTCTTATAGTATTACGATAATTGTTCAAAGTCCACTTATGAGTGAGAATATGTGATACTCAGTTCTTTATTTCTGTGAAAGATCACTCAGTATTGTCGACTCTATGTCCATCCAAGTTGCTGTGAAGTTTAAGATTTTGTTCTTCTTTATGGTTGCATAATATTCCATCGTGTATATGTACCACATTTTAAAAATCCAGTTCTCTTTTGATGGGCAGCACAGTTGGTTCCATGTTCTTGCTACTGTGAACAATGCTGTGATAAACATACCTGTGCAGGTATATTTTTTTATAGAATGATTTGAGTTCTTCCGGGTATATTCCCAGTAGGGGGATTAGCGGGGTCGTATGGTAGGTTGAGTTTTAGATCTTTTAGGAATTGCCACACTGTTTTCCACAGAGGCTGTACTAGTTTACACTCTCACCAACAGTGTAGAAGTGTTCCCTTTTTGAGACATTCTCTCTAGCATCTGTTGTTTTTTGAGTCATTGATGATAGCCATCCTGACTGGAGTTCGGTGGTATCTCAGTGTAGTTTTAATTGCATTTCTTTGATGACTTGTGAGGTTGAGCATTTTTTCATGTATCTGTTGGCTGCTCATATGTCTTCTTTGGAGAAGTGCTTATTCATATCTTTTGCCCACTTTATAATGGGGTTGTTTGGTTTTTTTCTTTTTGGCACATTTGAGTTCCTTGTAGATCCTAGATGCAAGACCTTTGTCAGACACAGTTGGCAAATATTTTTTCCCAGTCTGTGGGCTGTCTGTCTGCTCTCATGATGGTTTCTTTGACTTTGCAGAAACTTGTCAGGTTGATAAGGTCCCACTTGTCTATCTTATCTCTTATGGCAAGGATGCACCACATTTTCTTTATCTGATCCAGTATTGATAGGCTAAAGTGACATTTGAACACTGACCCGAAAGATGGGGTGAGTGAACACTGAGGATGCCTAAAGGAGAAACTCCCAGGAGAGGAACCTGCAAATACAAAGGTCTGGAAGTGGGAAGGGCCTGGTGGTGAAGCAGAAAGACCAGTCAGGTGGCTACGACATTGATCTAGATGAGAGATGATGGTGCCGGAGGTGGAGCATTTGGTGGCAGTGACAAGGAGAGCTCAGATTCTGGAAATATACTGAAGGAGGAGCCATAGGGTATGTGATTAATTGGATATGAACTGTGGGAAGAACAGCTCTGTGCAGGATGGCTAGCACACTAGCTCACTGAACCTCCTGGTCCCTTATATCCTTTGACTGTGCACATCTGCCCTTTCCCACCGGGTAGCTATAGACCTATCCCCTCTCTTGAGTGTATCAATCTCTTATTTGCACAGTTGCAATCTCTTGTTACACAGATCACATTTCAGAGGCTTATTCAGACTCCCACTATCTCGTACAGAGGATAGCTTAGATATCTATGGGGTAGGAGGCTTAAGGAAAGAAGAAACTTACAGTACTCCTTGGAGGAATGTGCTGTAGGTTTTGGGACTACCGAGATAGGTCTGGATGTTTAAGCAGAGGCTGCAGGAAGAATTTTAGCTGACTGTAGCTTCCCTTGATTGGAGCAATACAGAAATCTGGGCAAGATGGTTTTAGCAAGTTTGAGAGGGGACCTGGTGCAAGGCTTTCTTGACTCAAAAAGAATGCCTCAAATTAGGTGTGACGACTATACAATGCATCCACGTAACTGGAAGCCAGTTGTACCCCCCCAAACTATCAAAATTAAAAAAAAAAAATCAGGTGCCAGCTGTGGAAAAGAATTAGCTCTAGGATAGACCCAGGGAGCAAGAGGAGACTTTCCATTTTTTAATGAAGAAATTAACACTTACTTGTAAAACCAATCTTTTTGTTCTAAGAGTGTGGAAGAACATCAGCCAAAAGCAACAGTGGGTCACATATGCACCATCCAGTGTGTGCCAGCCCATACCCGACTGGTGCAGTAGCTGGACATTTTCATGTGGTGCACAGTGTACTGGGTTTCAATGGATGCCTGACAAACATGGCAATTAGTTGGTGATAATACATGCAGGTGTATGCCGAGACTGGGATCCGAGCTTTGGGGGTCAGAAGTGGAACAATAAGAAGATACTGATATTTCTGCATCAGAAAATGCTTAGAAGGGTCGGAAGTAACCACCAAGGCAAGAATGCCAATGCTGGCTCAGATTTCCAGAGGATTCTGCAATTAACACAGATTCAGAAATGCAGCACGTGGAGGCAGTTCTTTCTTTCCTGTGGGATTGAGCTGTGGTAATAATTGGAACATCTGTCATGCTGTATTTGTTTCTAGAGCTGACTCCTACACAAGCAAGCAACCTGAGGGCAGGATTCAATGTCTTATTTTACTTGGTAGACCCTACTGGTTGGAGGAGTACAGACATGTGGAATGGTCAAAGACTGTTGGTAGGTGGATTGTTAGATGAAGGAATGGATGGATTGGATGGATGGGTAGATGAATAAATAAAAATGAATGTATGAATAAATGAGTGATCATACTTCTACTAAATGTTTCTCAAATGGACGTTCTATAGTGCCCTACAGCTGTATACACATTTACACACATATACTATCATATATTGGTTCCTCTTTCTCCATTCTAATCAGATACTAACTTTTTAAAAGACAAAACCAACTCTGAACTTTGTTTTCCATTGTTTAGAAATTTAAAAACTCAATTTGTTTTAAGATATAAATTCAAGAAAAAGAAGAGATGATGGAGCACGAATCTATCAAGTTAATGCAACATAAAAGAAAAAGTAACACTTGCAACGTGATTATCTGATTTGAAAGTTGATTTTTAAAAAATAAGCTATACAAATTATAACATTTATGAGACAATTGGAAATTTGAACACTAATAGGACATTTGACGCTATTGAGGAATTCTTTTCTTCCAGGTGTGAAAATGGAAGTATGGTTAAAGAAAAAAAGAGGCCTTATTTTGCAACATTTATGGATGAAATACTATGACATCTAGGATTTGCTTGAAGTTAATACAGAAGGGGTGAAAGAGGGTGACTGTGTGGGTGCGGCAGGAATAGCCAATATTTGATGGTCACTGAAGCCAGATGATGGGTATATGAAGTTTCCTTAAGTACTCTATTTTTGCATGTGTTTGAAATTCTCCTTGGTAAATAATTTAAAAATAAAAAAAACTAAAGTGGGTGTTAAGATCTAGAAAGCTGGCATAGCAGCCACAGTGGTGTTTTAAGTTAACCACAGTAGGCTTCTACATTCTTTATTCATCTAATCTATTGCTACTGTACATGCATATTCATAGAGCAATAGATGTCTTGGTGAAGAAAGCATTTATTTTTATCTTACAAGTCATTTAAATAAAACAAACCTTGAAAACCCTCTCTTTCTCACTTGTCATGTAAATCACTTTATATAGGACATCTTGAGACCCATGCCTTGTGTTTTACAAGAACTCTATATTATTTGAGATCCTTAGCATAAATCCTCTTGATATGTTTAACTAAGATTTACTAAAAAAAAAAAAAATCTCAGGCCCATTTCTTCTGACAGAGCCATGTACTCACACCCCTATCCTTTGCTCTGTGATCTCCTGGGGGCTCTGCTATCTTTATTCTGCATGACTGTGTTTATGTTGCAATAGAAAAGACTTCAGAACACCTATTTCATGTGCTTTAATTCTTACGTGGTCTGGCATAACTAACTGCCTGTAGAATTCTGACACCATGCCCAGATATATATCTAATTACACTTTTGAACCTAATGAAATGAATATAATTCCATCCTCTGATCACAAACTAGATATTTAAGTTTTTAATTGGCTATTATTTTTCCAAGTAAGCTTATTACAGTGTGAGGTTGAATTAAGTTGGAAAGTACAAGTGAACAAAATTCTTGTATTCCATCTTTGAAATCTATTGTTGCACCTATTTCTAATAATAGACTAGCAATTATATTACTTGTAACTATGCATATTTCTCAGCATAAGTTATGTATAGATTTATGTAAACATATTATGGTAAAATCTCTTTATAATATAGGACTGATGAGAACTCACCAACTCAGAGACTAAACATACTGTTGCTATATTTTCATGGTTTGATCTTCAGTATATTTAAATTTGTGTTATCATTCTGTTCAGGCAGAATTTTACTATTCTTCAGCGAAGAAGCAGTACTTAGGGTATTCAAATTTTCAAACTCAAATGCTGTCAGTGTCCAGGCAGGTAACATAAATGAGTGATCATGTATTACTGATCACCTGGAGGCAACTTCTCTGTCTAAAGGGGAGGTATTTGGATCCAGTCAGTGGTAAATTTTGTGCATATTGTTTCTAGATGTTCCTCTATTTCTAAAGAAACCACAAGTCCAGATTTTTATCTCTTGATTTTAAACTGTGAGCTAAATAAATCATGCATGCTATTTGCATGGAGCAAACACTAAGATAAACAGCAGAAGGTTTTTACCTCTGATTGCTTGCTACAAGAAAATTTCAAAAACTTGCTTAACTGTTCAATATATGTGTTTATTTCTTCTAATCTGGGTAAGGATATCTGTCGACTAACCATCTCACAGGATCTCTGTGTGCTGGCTATACATGCCCATGGAAGATATGGAGCCACTTTGTAGATTCAGTCCAGCACTGTGGATGGAAAATAAGTAGGAAGGTGGGAAACAGGCATTTTTCTCAGAGGATGATGGAAGGGTAATTGGAACAACTTCTACAGAGAGTAATTTGGCAATATGTTTAAAAGATTTTATTTTAATATGTCTTCTTTAACCCAACAATTATATGCCTATAAATTTATTCTCAGATGTCAAATCACATGGGCTAAAAATCGCATATACTCATAAAAGTTTTTTATTGTTTACTACAATTCATGGTAGTAAACATGGAAACAACCAAAATGTCTAATGATAGCAAATTGGTTACGTACATTATCATGTAATCCCTTCTGTATGATGTCATAACTTATGTAATTAAATGAAGACAAATAAATATTATTCTAGATGAAAGAAAAAAGTTATAGGCTCTTTGCATGTTTTGAAACATCATAAGGAAAGCCAAGGTTTAATTCACTGTGATGGAGAGTTAGTTGAAAGCCATCAATGTATATAATGCAAGGAAATACAGGTAAACCAAGAATCAGAAACCAAGAATAGAGTACACACTAGAAGGTAAAAATGGTCATGAGCAGAACATCAAGTTCTAGGTAAATCTAAGTGCTGGGCAGGGCACATAGGGAAGACAGAACTTTAGTGATTTGGGCTATTTCAAAGCTGGTGGTCATATCTGCATCTATAAAGCTAAGTCACATCACACAAGCCACATATGGCTTTTTGAGTGGTCACAGGTTTATTGCCCAATGCCTCATCCTATAAGGTCCTGTATCCCCCAAACTGTTTGTAGCTTTGTGACTGCACTAGGGTATTTCTTTGTGCCTGAACCTGTCATCACTGCCCACCTTCCTGGGAAGCTCCTGCCCTACCTTCTCTCCATCAGCTGCCACTCATATGACCAGGTTTAACTGAGACTTAGTCCTTCCATCAGTTGCTGCCTGAGCCCCTGGCTCTACGACATGTGGGTTCTTCTCTTCTGTGCCTGCCTCTGTCTTTGCTCTCTCACTTTCTTTTGTAATTTAATCTGTTTCTGTTTCTGCTTTTCCACTGAACTGGAATTTTTTTTGATGAGGGATATGAGTCTTCCTCATATTTGCATCTTGGCAAAAGCAGTGTCTGCTGCCCAATATAAGTGAATGGCTCTGTCATTGATCTCTTAATTTGGATCTTTGTAAATTTTGCCAGCTGGAGTTGTCCTGTACCCCAATTGTAAAACTGTATGTGGTGGCCCTGGGTCCCAGGGGCTTTCAATTGCATATACATACTCATTTTGATATATATATATACTTGTCTTGATATATATATTCATCTTGTTTACATGACTGAAAATGCCCTGCAAGCCTGTTCTTTGTCTTTAAAAAGTAAATACTCATTACCCTCCTCCTAACCCCCAACATCTAGTGCTCAAGATATTTTTAGTACAATCTCAAGACTCAGATGTCTTTGGATAGCAAATTATTTTTATTATAAGGCTCAAATTTCTTTAAACCTGGTTTACGAACTACTTTTATAACTTTACCATAAAAAAGAAATGATTGTCTGGGTATGGTGGCTCATGTCTATAATCCCAGCACTTTGGGAGGCCAAGGTGAGAGGGTTGCCTGAGCCCATGGGTTTGAGACCAGCCTGGGCCACTTGGCGAGACCTCATCTATACAATAAATCAGAAAATTAGCCAGGCTTGATGGCACGTGCTTGTAGTTCCAGCTACCTGGAAGGCTGAGGTGGAAGGATTGCCTGAGCCCAGTAGATGGAGGCTGCGGTGGTCATGAGCTTACCACTGCACTCCAGGCTGGGCAACAGAGTGAGACTCCAACTCAAAAAAAAGAAAAGGTCATTAGTAAAAATGTGCTGTTGTTTCCAACAAAAATCATTTAAAAAAAAAAACCAACTCTTTCTTTTCAGTTTTTTATTTATTGAAAATGAGTCTTTTGCGAACTTGATGAATACTTTGGAAATGAGAGCAGCACTTTGGAAAATGATGATGCTGTTGAGATCTTTTGACTGTCTTATGTTGAGCTCTTTTAGACATTTAGGGTAAATGGCAGTTAAAAAATAAGTACTAGTATATAATAATGAAGTCACTTTTGGTTTTCTTCACTAGATCCTTAAAAAAATCTTGTTTAAAGGTTCACTTTCCTTTCTTGTGAACTTATTTATAAGAGCTGTACATAGTGCTTCACGCCTGTAATCCCAGCACTTTGGGAGGCAGAGGTGAGAGGATTGCCTGAGCCCAGGGATTCGAGACCAGCTTGGACAATTTGGTGAGACCTCGTCTCTACAATAAACCCCCAAATTAACGAAGCATGGTGGCTTGCTCCTATAGTTCCAGCAACTCAGGAGGCTGAAGTAGAACAATTGCCTGAGCACAGCAGATTGAGGCTGCAGTAGCTGTGAACATGCCACTGTACTCCAACTTGGGAGACAGAGTGAGACTCCAACTCAAAAACAGAACAAAAAAATTTACAGGAGAGGAAAGTGAACCTTTTTCTTTTTTTTTGCAAAGCTATAATGACTTGTCCAAATTAAGCATGTAGTTGGAGACTTCTGACTACAAATTCTCTCCTCAAAACCATACCCTAAAACTTTAATTACTTCTCTTTTTTTAAAAAGGGACTAGCTTGGCACCTTTTCATAGACCCTGCATCGATTTTCTTCACTGTATCCTTAGGTTGGAAATTCAGTTGTAAGCCTTTAAATTTGAGCTCCTCTGTTGTTTTTATTTTTATCAAATATTACTTTTCTGAGTTCTAGTACATACATTATTAGTATTATAGGGTTTGGTTTCTTAAGTGGAAGTCATTTATTAAATAAATTATAAAGAAATGTTTTCTCAAGCTAAACAAATAGTAATATTTCATTATTTTGGCTTAGACATGTACATTTTCTAACTAGTTTTTATTTGAATCTCCAAGAAAAATCTAAACTGAAATCAACCTAGACACAATTTAATGAGAATGAATTATTTTATCTTTACTAATGCATTTTTGTTAGATTCTCTTATGCATACGGAAGATAGTTTGGTTCTAGAAATTATTGGCAGAATAAAAAAAATGCCTAAGGTCCAAAAATGAGAATACACTACTGCCTGCTTCTGCCCTACTTTCGTGGTTATGAGCAGGGTAAGTGGGTGAATGTGTCCCCTACATTTCTTCCGGTTTTTAGATCCTAGAAGTTCTGTCTCTCTGGGTCGTTCAGCCATTCAGTATTTTATATTCAACACTCTGAGGAAGTTTCCTCAATGGGTAGAAAAATATGATGACACACACTTTTAGAAATCCACAGCCGAACCACGCTGGCTTCCTAATATTAATAGAGCATCTCAGAATGTTTTTGCTAGGGATGTAAGTCTATAGATTTGTCATTGATATAATTTTATCAAAGGGATTTTAAAAGAAAACCATCTGCAATAGCAGGAAATATTTCTTATTGTGAAATATTTCAGGTGCACATAAAAGCACAGAGAACAATAAAATAAAAACCCATGTATCCACCACCCAGTGTGAGTAAACAAACATGAAAATAACCATTGAAGTCCTTTCAATGCCCTCCCCAAATTCCATTTTTCCTCCTCTCTTCCAGAAGCAATCATTATCTGAATTCGGTGTGTTTCACTTTCATGCATGTGCTTTTACTTTTATTACATATGGATGTATCTAAAACAATAAACTCAAGATTTGGTATTGTTTCATATGTTTCAAAATGACAAATAGCTTCAACCTTTATACATTTTCTTCTGCAACTTGCTTTTTTTTGTTGCTCAAAAATGTGTTTGAAAATTCTCCATATTTTTACATGTAGCTCCAGTTCCTATTTTCTCAGTAGTGTGGAATTACCTTGTATAAATAGACTGCAATTTATTTTACCCATTTCCATAATAATGGTTATTTAGGTTAATTCTCTTTTTTGTTATTATCAATAATGCCCCATTGAATGTTTTCTAAAAACTGTGTAGTTACAAACGTGAAAAGTGCACCGATAGCTGCACTCACTAAGATTTTTAAAAATATCTCCCACTAGTTATCTTAAAATTGTTTTGTTTCTTAAAAATATTGGCTACCTTCAGTGACTATGAGGCTTTACTGAATGTCAGTCAGCTGGTTTTGGAAACCATTATGAAAGTTTTAGGGTGTATTATAAATATAAATATATGGAAGAATGGGTAGATATCTATAATACATATACTATTATACGTACTACATATGTTTGTATATCATGCACATATACAAAGAGATTTTAAAAACCATTGAAACTGGAGTTTGTGAAAATTTTTTTTAAAGGGTCAAAAATGTAATTCCAAAATTTTTAAGCATATAGATTGGACATTTTAATAGGTGACACACATCACATCAATAATAATATCTTGCAATATCTTGAAAACATTTCTACACTTACATTATTAAAATGTTCTCTCCATAGCAAAACTTATTTGGACAGTTAATTTTTCACCCATGATCCAAATATCACCTTATTTTGAAGGCATGTGCTTATCTTCATGTTTTAAAATATGTGCTGGGTAGCAGGGTCCCAGTAGTCATTTTTCCTCACAGAAAAGGCCAGAGGTTTCAGAACACATCTTTTTTGAAAGAAAAAAAATGCTAGCTCAGCTTTAATTTTGCCAACTCTTTTTTGCAAACTTTTGTATGATTAAAAAGACTTGGTGATTATTCCTCATCCCAGTATAAGTATAATAAAATTCTCCTTCTTCTGATATCACAATTCATAAAACCACTTAAGCAGTGCTTTAGAGTAAAATTTGCATACTGTGCTGAAACCATGAAAGAGGGAGAATAGTCCAACACTGGTTGTTTTGTGGAATGTCTTCCTGCCTTCAGAATACCTCCGGTTTCTACCACCTGAGAGAGGCTGTCAGCATCAGCTTGCATATTCTATATTAGTAAAGCTCAGAATAAAAAACAAAAACAGAATTTTTTACTCTACTTCTGCCCCCAGATGGACTATCTTGTGCATTTCCTGTAGTGCACACACCTCATTTTGGGGGCCAGTGGCTAAAATGATTAGTGGATTTTGGATAGGGTAAAGGAAAGGGCATGGATATGTCTTTTAATGTCTCCCCCTCCCCCCCCCTCTGGTGGCAGCAATTATGAGCAGAAGCTCAGGCTGGAAAGGGTGGTGCAGACAGGAGAGACAATAGCAAAAGGAGTCTAAGCAGAGAAATATGAACTGGTGAGATAAAGATGGGAAAGAAGTTAGTGTCAGATTGGGGAAGATGTTTATTGCTAGAACCAGAGATAATGTCAAAGGCCAAAGGAGAAGGTATTTGGGTAGATGATGGAGATCATCAAAACCTCACTTTTTTTTGAGTTAGAGTGCAGTGGTATGCTCACGGCCACTCCATCGTTGACCTGCTGAGCTCTGGCGATCCTTCTGCCTCAGTCTTCCAAGTAGCCGGAATTACAGGCACGTGCTACCACACCCAGCTAATTTTTTATTTATTGTAGAGGCGAGGTCTCGCCAAGTTGCCCAGGCTGGTCTTGAACCCGCAGGCTCAGGCAATCCACTCACCCTGGCCTCCCAAAGTGCTGGGATTACTGGTTGAGCCACCGAAAGTCCCACTTTTAAGAAATTCATCTGGTAGCAGAATGGAAGAGGGGTACGGGGAGGAGTGAAGACAGAGAAAGGTCTTTAGAGGGTTTCATGTGGGAGGTAGTGTTGAGTTAGTGGACATGAGGATGACAGAAGAAGAGAAGGATCTGAGGGGTATTTATGGAAGTGGGTCTGGTAGGCTGTGTGTCTGATTCTCCAAGCCTGGTGAAGCAGTGGGAGGAGCTGAAGTGCTTTGAGGTATCAGACTTCGGAGGTCTGGTGGATGATGGTGTCCTCACTAATGAGGTGGTGCCAACAGGAGACCTGGTCAAAGGAAGTGGAGGAAAGACTTCATTTCAGACACATGGACTTTCAATGTCCATCTAGAAAGGTTCCGGAGTGAAGCAAGGAGTCTGTCCTGGCTGCGTGAAGATTTGAAAGCTTGTCATGTACAGCAGGCATGTCCAACTTGTGGCCAACAAGCCACATGTGGCCCAGAACAGCTAATAATGCGGGCCCACAAAATCTTTTAACATCAAGTGTTTGTTAGTGCTTATTTTCTTCATCACCCCATGTGTAGTCTCATTTCTGAAGCTCACAATAATGCCTTATTCATGACATTGCTTTTTGGCAGCACATATATTTGTTAGCAGCTATTATCTATTACAAAGCACACGATAAGCAAAAGTCAAACCCACATTTTTGACGAGCACCTTGAGAACTCACTAAGAATTGCAATCACTTCTATTGAACCAGACATGTTTTACAAAAACAAGGTCAAATTTCCCAATAGTTCTCATTTTTCTAAACTTTATAATAAAAAATATAAAAAACAAATGAGTCTTATCATGTATATAGACTAACTATATTATATAATTTATGTGGCCCAAGACAATTCCTCTTTACTTGATGCGACCTAAGGAAGCCAAAAGATTGGACACCCCTGCCTTAGAGGAAATCAATGAAGTCATCAAAGTGTAGCCTGAAATCACCCAGTTGAGAGAACTGGTGAAGAGAGCCAGTGATGTTTAAGATCCCAGAAGAAGGACAGGGGACACCCAAAGGACCCAGGAATGGTCTGAGAGGCAGAAGATGTGGTCATTCCTGACTCTTCTACCCAAGATTTCACCCCAACCCTTTATACCAGCCTTGTCTGTTTTATATTTTTTATTTGGCACTTATCTCCACATACTATATGCTTTTCATTTTTATCTTATTTATTTTCTGTTGCTCCACACTATCATTTAAGTCTGTTTTGTTTGTCATCATGTCTTCTATGCCCGACACAGTCCAATAAATGTAATTATTTGTTTGATAAATGTTTGCCAAATAAATGAGTCAGTGAGCAAGCAAAGTGAGATCCCAGAAACCAAGATGTTTTATGAGGGGTGAAGTGTTCAGCAGGTTCACTGCTGCTATGTCAAGATTTTTAAGTAGTTTTTGCACTACAAATGTTCCAGAACTGTGCTATGATAAACAAGCATCTTTACTAAAGACAAATAAATAATAATAAAGGCAGCTCCCTTGATTGCAAATTATATGGCAGGCAGTCTACATAGTTTCTTTCTTTTTTTTTTTTTTGAGTTGAAGTCTCACTCCATCGCCCAGGCTGGAGTGCAGCAGCATGCTCATGGCCACCCAGTGTCAACCTGCTGGGCTCCTGATCCTTCCACCTCAGCCTTCTAAGTAGCCGAAACTATAGGTGCACATTACCACATCCAGCTAATTTTTTGATTTATTGTAGAGATGATGTCTCACCATGTTTTCCAGGCTGGTCTTGAACCCACGGGCTCAGGTAATTCCAGATTGCTTGGCCTCCCAAATTGCTGGGATTACAGGCTTGAGTCACCACCCCTGGCCAGTTTATTTATTTCATAATCATTATATACATTATCTTCATTTTAGAATAATAAGACTAAAAAATTGAGTAATATGACTAAGCAAATAATTAAGTAGTTAAACTGGACTTTTTTTTTTAGCAAAAGTTTCATTCTGTTGCCAAGGCTGGAGTGCAGTGACACACTCACAGCTACCACAGCCTCTACTTGCTGAGCTCAGATCTTTACGACTTAGCCTCTCAAGTAGCAGGAACTACAGGCACATACCACCATCCCTGGCTAATTATTTTATTTATTGTAAAGACAAGGTCTTGCCAAGTTGTCCAGGTTGGTCTCGAACCCCTGGGCTCAGGCAATCCTCTCGTCTCTGCCTCCCAAAGTGCTGGGATTACAGGCATGAGCCACTGCTCCTGGCCTGAACTGGACTTTAAACCTGGACCTGTACTCTTACTATAGAACCATGTTGACCTTGAGACTCCAAACAAGAGCTCATGATTCATTCATCTATGGATTTATTGAAAGAGGATGACAAGAGAAAAATGGAAATGGATGAGATTGGGTTGGTAGTTGGGGCTCAACTCTGGCTTGTGTATGAAATGCTAACAACAACAAAAAACTACTAAAGGGTTTTGAGCAGAGGATTTCCATGATCTGCATTTTATTTTATTTATTTTATTTTGAGTTGAGGCCTCATTCTGTCACCCAGGCTAAAGTGCCGTGCATGATCATGGCTTACTGCAAACTTGACCTCCTGGGTTCAGACGATCCTTTGGCCTTAGTATCCCAGGCAGCTGGGACTACAGGTGCATGCCACCACGCCCAGCTAATTTTTTGATTTTTTGTAGAGATGAGGTCTTGCTATGCTGCTCATGCTGCTCTTGAACCCCTGGACTCAAGTAATCCTCCTGCCCTGGCCTCCTAAAGTGCTAAGATCATAGGTAGGAGCCACAAGCCTGACCGGTTTTTTTTCTGTTGTTGTTATAGTTTGTTTTTAAACACTTTGCTTGTATTGATAACAAACTAAAGGGGAGCAAGGGTGGAAGAAGGAATAGTAGTTTTGAGACGAAAATAATTCAGACAGAGATGATAGTGAATTAAAACAGGGTGGCAGTACTGGAGGTGCTGTGATATGGTCAAATTATTGATATGTTTTGAAGATAGATACAAGAGGATTGGATATTGGGATATGTAGACATGATAGGGAAAAAAGGAGTCAAGGAAGGCTCCAAGGTTTTTGTTCTGAGTGAGAAGACTAGAACAGTCATTATTGCTAAGGTAAAGACTGCCAAAGACATAATTTTGGGGTAGGAATGGGAAGATCTGTTTTGGACATGGTCAGATTGAGATGTCAATTACACATCCTCATGGAGGTACTGAGGAGGCCATTGAATACCCATGACAAGTTCAGGGGGGACAGCCAGCATATTCATTGTATTTGAAGCCATGGAGTGGATTGAGATTCCAATTGTGTTTAGAAACAATGAACACATAGACTTTAATAAAGACAGTGTTTAATGCAAAATATTTTAGCTGCTCTCATCTTGACCCATAATAGCAGATAAGCAACTACAGAAACTCAGAGGAACCAAATAAGACAAGCTTCTCCATAAACTAAATTCAACCATTCAAAATGGTAGGACTGTTAGGTATGGCCATGCTGGTTCGGTTCAGTGAAGGGCAATCTCAATTTAATAACCTGTTGTGCACTGAACTGAAGCATGTTAATAATTCATTATCAATTACCTTATAAACAGATCGGTAATTTCTTTCAGGAATTTGTTTGAACAAGTTGAATGTGTTATAGTGACTAATTCCACAAGTCTAATAGTTATGAAAATGTATCAGCAAACAAGAATTTCAGTGTATCACCAATTGATTTTTTTGGTGGGGGGGATTTTTCTTTGCTGAATAAAAATGGAAAGGCCTTTCTGATGCACATTTTGTGGTGGTTTTGTGATCTCTTGTGTTCTGGGCCTGCCTGTGGGGGGAAGCCAGTTGCCCTGTGCAAAGTGTTTAGGCTGGGAAAAGGGCCGCTTTCCAGATGTCCATAAGTTAATTCCACTTTGAAACAGTGATTGTGTCCTTCTGCCTAATGCCAGGTTCATTTCACATCTTGCACCTGAATTACTATCGAGATCACCTAACTTGTTTTAATGGGAAGCTGTGTCCAACAGACACAACCTAAAGAGGACAACCTTTCATCATGTTCTGAGTGGGCATTTGGAACCTTGCAGCAAGGGGGAAGGACAGTTACAATTAGTGCCTTGAGATGTGAAAAGAGGGAGTATGTTCAACCCTTTCCCCCACCGGTCGATGTGCATTTCTGTAGTCGGCTGAGTGGACAGTGCATGATCCCATTGCACTGGCCATCAGCATCTGCTGTAGAAGTGTCCTGCTCTGCCTGGAGAGTGCTATTTGGAGCAATTTGGAGCTCCGTTCTCCCTTCAATCAAGCCATTTCAGACATCTCTATGGCACCGGCTCCTTCCTGACATTGAGTGGTAACTGGGCTGAAGAATGCCACTGTGTGGGCCAGGCAACTGGTTCTAAGCCTGGTTCTGTCTTTCAATCAGCTGACTAAGGAAAGACACTTAATCTATGACTCAGCTTTATCTTCTATTTAGACAATGCTACTAGGAAGGTAAAAGGAAATAAGAAATGTGAAAATCCTTCTTTTGTAAAATGTGAATAATTATGTTTAAGTAACCTATGATTCAAATAGAAGAATATCTGAATCAAGCTCATCAGGCTTTTAAAGAAAAATAATGAAATGTTAGAGGTATATAAAAAGGTATCAAGAATAATATAGTAAACATCTGTGTGCCACAGCTCGACAATAAAATAAATTTACAGAAGCTGTCTGTGTATTACCACATCAACTCTCTCTCCTACCCTGAATAAATTGTGAACTTCAAGTTTATCCATTCAATGCATATTTTAAAAAATGTAGTTTTACAGGTAAGTAATTCTAAATAGCACAAATAAATAATATGTAACAGTTTTGCATAGTTTAAGTTTAAAGAAATTATATCTTACTGGATGATTTTGATACTTATTTTTTCAATAACATATTTTTTGAGAGATACTAGATTTGACAAACGAGGGAGGATCCCCCCCCAAATCAGAATTATTTTTTGGAGGGCAGGACCCTTATAGTACAGGCTTCCTCCATTAGGTAAGTGTTCCAGGAACCCATCAGCATCAGTGTATCAGCTAGTGTTATTGTGAGAGGCTGCATTTGGCTTTAGTGAATTTTTTTGGAAATTCTTTCCATGTGTTTGTCCATTTTTTTTTTGTTTTCCATTAATCAGTATTTTTTATTATGGTTTTGTGGGGTACAGTTAAGGGTTAGGTGTACAATGACGTTTCATTCAGGCACCCTGTAGATAAGAAGTGTTTTCCCATCCCCCGACAGATATTTGCTACTGTTAATCCCATCCCCCTCCCCCCCATAGTTTCGCAGTACCATCCGTCATTTTCTCATAGTATTGCATTGGATGTTCAAGGTCCATTATATGAGTGAGAACATGTGATATTCGGATTATGAGTGATTTACACAAAAAATATGCCAGCACTGTGCTGAGTGTTCAGCAATTTTTGACCAAAAAAACAAAAAATGGCATGACCCCTGTGCCCCACCCTTCCTATTCACCTGATCTCACCCCAAGCAACTTTTGTTGTTGTTGTTGTTTTGCTAATGTGGAAGAGGTGAACAAACAATAGCAGAAGCACTAAAAGCCATCAAAATTGACGAGTTCAAAAACTGTTTTGAGCACTAGAAAACGTGTCTCAATAGGTATATTGTATCAAATGGATACTTGAAGGTGACTGAAGATTATATAAGAATAAATACATTGCTGGGCTCGGTGGCTCAGCCTGTAATCCCACGCCTTTGGGAGGCTGAGGTGAGTGGATTGCCTGAGCCCGCAGGTTTGAGACCCACCTGGGCAGGGAGACCTCACCTCTACAATAAATAAAAAAATCAGCCGGATGGGGTAGCGCATGCCTGTAATTCCGGCTACTCGGAAGCCTGAGGCGGAAGGATCGCTGGAGCCCAGCAGGCGAGCCTGCGGTGGCCGGGAGCGGCCACTGCACTCCAGTCTGGGCAACCGAGTGAGACTCCAACTCAAAAAAAAAAAAAAAAAAAAAAGAATAAATACACAATTTTTAATAAATAAATTCCGGGTATTTTGGGGTCCCCTATCATACTAGTATTACAGCTATGAAACTGCTGTATTCCACTGTTATGACTAAACTGCAATTGATATATTCTGTTTCTTTCTATGACAAACAATATTTTAGCAACAATCTTATGCATACCTCCCTGTGGACAAGAGGGAGACGTACTCTTAGGTTACTTACATAGTGGTCAAATTGCTATGCTATGGAATATTCATATTTGGAAATTTGCTTTTTATTGTCAAATTGTTCTCCACAGTGGTTGTGACAATTTATACCACCTGTAGCAATGTTTAGTTGCCCCATGTTTTCACCAACATTCAGTATTTTTGGAATTTTAAGAGTTAACTTTTTGCTTTCCATGTTTTGGTTTTTAATTCTTCTATAATTGATTTTGTGTGTATGGTAAAAGATATGTTATTATTTTATTATCTTTCTAGAAAAATGATAGTCTCTACACCATTTATTAAACAGTGCTTTCTTTCTTGGATCTGCAATGCAGACTTTATCAAATGCTATGTCCACATGCAAGTGTAGGTCTACTTTAGGACTTTTTGTTTTGTTCAGTTGCTCTATTTATGTTTCTTTGTACTGAAACCACATAACTAAAATTATGGCTAAATAATAAGTTTTGATTTCAGATATCACATGTCCCCCAACCTTATTCTCCTTCCTAATTGTTTTGACTAGTATACTTCCTTTTCTGTTCTATATCCATTTTCAAATCATTGAAACTGACCCAGCTTCCCCATAGAACTAATAGTTACAGTTAAAAAAAATAAACATAGAAATTGACCCTCCCCATCTTAAAGCTTGAAACTTATATTTGTCTTATCTGAGTTCCTTCCTCAGGAAACCGACTTTTAGGCCTATAGTATCAAGGAACTGAAAGTCACCAGATCACCTATCACCACATTCAGACAATGAGATATCAGATTCCTCCCCAATTCCTGTTTACCAACTTTTTTCCCTAACTCCTCCCAAGGTCCTGTTTTCCACATTCCTGCCCTACTATATGAACCCCTGACAGTGGGACAGACAGATGGATTTGAAATGGTATTTCCCATTCTCTTTGGCTTATATCACCCAAATAAAAAGTCTTCTTTCCTGGCAGTTCTCATCTCAGTGGTGGGCTTACTGTGCAATGAGCATCAAGACCCTGATAGAATCTTGCCAAATTATTTGAAAAGTCACATTGAGATTCCCATTGGATTTCACTGAATTCATAGATTTATGTGGGTAGATAGACAGAATGCTACAGCAAGCTGATGTGCATTCACTTATTTAATAACTGTGTTTACTTTGGCCAGGTCTTTGCTGAAGTTATATGGGGACACTTTATGATCTAGGCCTGGTTTATCACGAACTCATCCTCGACATCCCATCTGGTTTTCTGCACACCAACCATCAGGAACCTTTTTCCTGTGAGCAAATAGACTGTGCTCTCTCCTGTCCTCCTGGTCTTTACAGCTGCTTTTCCCTCTGCCTGGAGCACTATTTGTTCCCTATTTACTGGCAAACTCTGATTTGCTTTTAAGTCTTACTTCCTTGTGAAGTCTTCTTTGTCTCTTAAGTTAGATGCTGTGCTCTGGGCATATTTAGCGTCCTCCCTACCTCCCCTAACATAAGCCTCCTCAGCTGGTATGGAAATTTCCTATGTCCCTATGCACTGTCAGCTCAGTGAGGACAGGAATTATTATATGTTGTTCATGGAAGTCTCTCCAATACTGCTGGGTTTCTAGGATCTGGCACCTGGTTGGTATTCAATAAAATATGGCTCGGCGTTTTACAGGGAGGCTGAGGTGAGGGGATTGCCTGAGCCCACGGGTTCAAGAACAGTCTGGGTAACTTGGCAAGACCTCTTCTCTACAATAAATAAAAAAAAGTAGCCGAGTGTGGGAATGTGCGCCTGTAGTTCCAGCGACTTGGCAGCTGAAGCAGAAGGATCGCCTGAGCCCAGCAGGTTGATGCTGGGGTGGCCATGAGCATGCATGCCACTGCACTCCAGCCTGGGCAATGAAGTGAGATTCCAACTCAAAAAACAAATATTCTTAATATGAATAATTATCTACTAAAAGCTGGTTCTCACGGCAGTCAGTTTGAGGGTAGGGGGTGCAAAAAAGTGAATAAGCCCTTAGGGAGGGAGCTTAGAATCTAATGAGCTTATCAAATTTGTATGCATAAATTATAATACAAAGCAAAATATAAGAGCTATTGGTTTAAAGGTAAGCATAGAAAGTGCTAGTGTGTTAAGTTGTCTCCCAGACTTATTAGAATCAGTTTCCTATTGAATGTATGCATGTAGATTTACTATCATTTCTGGTGTTTTAAGTCATTTTTAATCTGAATATAATAAAATTCCACTGATATTTTCATCAACTCCCATGATCTGTTAAAATTACTAAAATCTCTAATTCTATGGCAAGTAGAAATTGGTTCTGGCTTAATATGTGAGCTACTCTAGGAGAAGAATTTTGACAACATAATTTCTGGTTTATTCTTCACATCATTTCTTCACAACACTTCTAATCTCTAGCACAGGACCTAATGTTTCCTCTAACAGGATTCTAAGACAACAGAACTGGTGATTTCATCTTGTCATTGCCTGAATTTAGGGCCCATCATCTTTTCTCCAGGTTCTTGCTTTGCTGCTCCTTCCTCTCTTCTCTGTCAGTTGTCCTCCATGACCCTAGAGTTAGAGCTCCAAAAAACAGATCCAAACAGTCACCTTTTTCCTTAACAGCCTGATGAACAGTTAGAGGCTAAAGGATCAAGTCCAACTGAGTTGATCATAGAAGACCTTTCATTTCTTCCACCAACTTATCTTCCCTTCCACATTTCCCACTTGGTATAATTATCCACTTTCACAGTTTTCTCTCTGTGTCTAGACTGTGAGTTCCTAGATGGTAGGAACCTGGAGTTATTCCTCTTTTTATCTGTGATGCCCGGCACCTAGAGGTTACTTAGTAAATGTTAGGAAAATTACTTTTATGGGACTCAGGAGGCTTCTCTAAATTATGGATGATGGTTGGTGACATCAAATTGAGAATGTCATGTTTCTTAATTGAATGTTGAAAAGGTATAATTGGTGTCATTAGGTCAAAAGGAAGTTCATTTAGTAAAATTCTCGATTATCCTTTTTACTTGAGAGTCATGTCATTAACAGCCACTCAAGTGGCTAAACACTCTGAATAGCATATGAAAGGGCTGGGCTGTGTCTGAGCCAGAGGACCCAGTCCAGGAGACCAGGGATATCTGCTTATGACTTCCATAGTTGGGCTCCCAGTGTGATGATAGTGGTGCCTGAAATGTTGTGATAGTGCCAGAGAAATATATACACGCATTGGAAAAATAGTATATGTAAATGACAAAGCCATATTTTCTTCTACTCTTTGAATATCTATATGATTATGTCACTAAGTCTTTACCATTATTCACCATGAGGAGTAAAGACTGATGAAGGGAAAACAAAGCCTATTATTCCACGTATGCAAACTGGAAGTGAGACCATCGTTTAAGACTGTCTCATTTATGGGGACCTGGCCAAAGAGAATGAAAAGAGCAAACAAAAACCTATGAGCTGTCAAAAAAGACATGTCCTCATGCCTCCTATGGAGTCAGGCACCTCCAAATAGTGCTAAGCCACCATCTGTAAGGGAAGCTATTTATCTGTCTCTAAATCTTGATTGATGTCAGGGGGAGTGTTTTCCCTTCAACATTTCTCCTTGTTTCCATGGAGCAGTGGAAAAGTCCATGTCTTGGGAAGGAAAAGTTTGGGGGAAAAGGTATCACTTACCTAATTGGTGAGTTTGGAGAAGGAGCTGACCACACTGAGCATAGCCCCTTCTGGAATGTCTTTTCTTATAGTTAGCCTTTCTGCTTGTGTTTCCCACCCTTCCATGTCTGCCCCTGTGCAGGGGCCTGAGGTTGTTCGGATATGCCTGTACCTGGGTAAGTCCATCTGTCTAATTACGAGATAAATGTCAGAAAGGCCATAGTAACTGCACATTTCAGACTTGTACACCTATCCAGGCCTCATCAGTAATGGAGTTGATTTTGATCACTACATGTAGGTCTGCCTTATGGAGCTCGATAGGTTAGAAATTTGAGGAAAATAAAGAATGTTCTTCCCATCCCTATTCTTAATAGCACAATCACCCATCAGGCTCACCTATGTCAACAACGGGACCGACGCCTGTTTAGTTGTCTCTCCCAGCTCCCCTCCACACACACACGCACCACAGTATAACGTTATAGATCAATCTAGAATCTGTATCTCATTTGTTTCCCATTTATCCCCATAAGTAATCAGTACGACCAGGTGAGTATATCTTCCTCCTGAGCACACTGGAGATCAGGCTCATAGCTGGTTAAGAGATTTCTTTTTCCCTTTTATAATTACATGTTAATACCAGTATTAAGTTTGTTTTTTCACATTCACATTTATTGGCTTTCTATAAGCTGAAATTTCTCTTTATCAAGTTTGTTAGTGGAACTAATTAGTGAAAGAAGCAGTGTCCTGACTCTTCAGTGACTGTTGATGTTCAAAAAATCAAGGATTAATTATCAGGAGATCTGAGTCAAAACATGCTGTGTGACCATCAACTGGTCAGACTCTCATTCAGTTTCCCCATCTGTAAAATGGGAACTATTGTATCCAAACACAGTATTTGGTTTATGTGAGAATCAGATAGTCATGTAAATGAAAATGCTTTAAAAACATAAAGTGCTAGTCACTAATGATATCACCAGTTTTTCAAATAAATTAATGTATCTACTGGGGAAAACAGAAAGTAAGTAGTATATTGCTCCTGTTATAGGCAATTATTAACTTTTAGAAATCTTGTATATGAAATTGAGCTAATAATCATAATTCAAAAAAGAAGTATTACTTTGTTATAGCATATAGTTTACTAGTAGAAACTTCCAAGACTTATTACATGGTCTATGGGATTTATATATACTATAAGAACACCACATAATTAATTAATATATAAATGGAAGTCTATACTTTTGTGCCAAATTTTTATTTTATTAGAGACAGAGTCTCACTTTGTTGTCCCGGCTGGAGTGCAATGGTATGATCATAGCTCGCTGCAGCCTCAAATTCCTGGGCTCAAGCAATCCTCCAGCCTTAGCCTGCCTAGTAGTTGGGACTACATGCACATG
Organism: Carlito syrichta; assembly: GCF_000164805.1. Taxonomy (NCBI): domain Eukaryota; kingdom Metazoa; phylum Chordata; class Mammalia; order Primates; family Tarsiidae; genus Carlito; species Carlito syrichta. The sequence goes on along the minus strand of NW_007077634.1, from coordinate 295,106 downwards.
CCACCATGTCCAGATAATTTTTAAAGTTATTTTAGGGACAGGCTGGCCTGGAACTCCTAGCCTCTAGGGGTCCTTCCACCTTAACCTCTGGAATAGCTGAGATTACAGGCACATGCCACTTCGCCCAGTTTGTGCCTTATTTTTAATGCTTATCTGGTTATCCTGGTCAAATGGTAATTGGACAAGTCTTCATTGTGTTCTTTATTAGCAACAAAATGTAAATATGTTTTTTGGGAAAATTAAAAGACCTGGGAATGGCAGGAGTTGTAAAGAAAGCAAATCTGCCCTAAATTAGTGAAGCTACAGAATTCCTTTTGTTCTCTTTCTTTTCTTTTTTTTTGAGTCAGAGTCTCAGTCTGTTGCCAAGGCTAGAGTGCAGTGGCATGTTCATGGCCATCAGCATCGACCCGCTGGGTTCAAGCAATCCTTCCACCTCAGTCTTCCAAATAGCCAGAACGTACCATACCTAGTTAATTTTTTGATATATTGTAGAGACGAGGTCTCACCAAGTTGCCTAGGCTGGTCTCGAACTCCTGAGGTCAGACAATCCTCTTGCCACGACCTCCCAAAGTACTGGGATTACAGGCTTGAGCCACCATGCCCGGCTTTCCTTTTTATTTTCAAACTTTAGAACTCGGTAACTGTTTATCATCCTTTTTAGTAGATGAGGAAATTAATGTCTCTGAGGGCCAGTAAACTGTGAGAAGTCACAGCACAGACAAGAACACAACCAGAATTAGATGTTACAGTCCATGAGTTTCCACTTTGAAAAACAAGTAAACAATTCAGCTTTCTTTTCAGTTCAAGTGTAAAATATCACTTTGTCCTGGCCCTAGTTTGCTGACATTTTCCAGAAAACATTGATTATGAATAATTTATTTCTGCAAAATTCAAAATTCTTTATTATCATAAGATAACTGCTTATGTATATGTCTATACACAAGTGTACATTGTACCATCACTAATAACTTATTGACTAAAACAAACTTATTAGAAAGGCCTAGCCAGGCTTGGTGGCTCATACCTGTAATTCTAGCACTTTGGGAGGCCAAGGCAGAACTCAGGAGTTTGAGACCATACTGGGCAGCATAACAAGATCTTGTTTCTACAAAAATTTTTTAAAAAATGTTTACCAGTCTTGGTGGTATGTTCCTGTAGTCCTAGCTAACTTGGGAGGCTGAAGCAGGAGGATGGCCTGAGCCAGTAGGTCGAGGCTGTGGTGAGCCACAATCATGCCACTGCACTCCAGCCTAGGTGACAGAGTAAGACCTCAAATAAAAAAAATAAAAATAAATAAAAGAAAGAAAGATTGAAGGCCTAATTTGAGATTGGGAACTGGGCTAACCTACATAAGTAACTTAGCTTTATTTTTAGTAAATAGACAATTTAATATTTGAGTATAAAAGGATAAAATTATGAAAAATAGAGTTTGGGGAAATTCCAACATAACCTTTTGGTTCTTAGGCAAATATTCTACTCCTAAAAAAGTACCACAAATTTGCAAGTTGTTAGCAGGTCAATAATATTTCTACTCTTTTATCTCTAAAGGGCAAAAAGTAACACTTCTTTTCAAGGAAAAAAGATAGTTCTGATATAGTAACTAAGCTAATGATTTAAGGAATGCTGACAATATAAATCTTAAAATGCGTGGGCACTGGTCAAAACAATTTGAAATGCACTGGCACATATCTGATGTCCATGAGTATTCAAGGAAAAAGAAATGTTTCTCTAGGAATAAGACACACATCCCAAGAGTGACATTTTATGTACATTTATTGTTACTTTAAAATCTGCCTCCACGGTGGACTTGGGCAGTGTGTTGTAACAGAAATAGGCCCAGATTGGAAGCTTCAAGATGTCAGTTCTACTTCAGGCTCCTCCATTAGCTACTAGAGTCTCAGCAAGTTATTTTTCCTTCTCTGGGAACTCCTCCCCCCTTTATTTTCCCTCTATAAAATGAGGGAATAAATTTTTATTTATAACTAATTTATTTATATGAATACATTAAATGAGACTGATAAGCATGTGCCTGACCAAGTGTTTGGATCTGTAGCATATTACATTGGTGTTTCAAAATGAAAACAAGACTACAGAATCAACCTAAGCTTGCTAGCTTCCCTGAGCCTCAGTTTCCTCACTTATAAAATGGACCCAGTGATACCTGATTGGGTGATTGTGATGGTTAAGTAATATTAGGCATATAAAACAACTAGCGTGGAACCTTTCACATGCTCCAGAAATTTAGATGCTATTTAGAAATTGGCGGCCATGCATTGCCTGTAAACAGGAGTGAAGATTAAAAAAAAATTTTGTAGCTATGATTATTACTAGGTACTAGATGTTCTGAATACTTTATTCCAGTGGTTCGAAAACTTGAGAATTACCTGGAGGTGGGGCTAGAAAATTTGAACTTCTAACAAATTCCCAAGTGATGCTGATAATAAAATACCTGAGACTCTAGATCCCACTTGGTAGTAGAAAGTATCAATCCAATTGATGATCATCTCAGTCAACTTGGCATAGATGTTTGACTTTTAACTTAAATGTAAATTCCTAATGATTTCTTAATGTCTCCAAAAAGATCATGATATGATGGGACTTTGAAAGAAAAAGTGTGTGCAGAAGAAGGCAATGGAATTAAAGGCAGCAGAAACTGTCAACTTCTTTAGATCATCGTATTTTCAAAGCTAAGAATAAGTGTGATTCATCATGTATTGTGCTGGCCAATCCCACAGGCACTAAACACCTCTGTCAAAACTTCCAGACTGCTTTGAAGAGAAACTATTTAATATATGGAATGAGTAATTCAGTAGAGGAAAGAACTACAAGTTTAACCAAAGAGAAAATGCAGGCAGAGCTTTGATATTCTTTCCAACACCTAGAATGATGAATCCCACAGGTGTTAATGGGGCGGGGTTGAAGTCAGGATCTGGGTTAGAAAAGCCACACATCCCTGCTGAACTATGTGAGCTGCCCAGGGCCTGAATACACAGATGAGACTGTATCCTAGAAGAGCAAGTGAAGATTCCAACCTCCACAGGGAGAATGTGAAGTGTACAGATACATGTCAATATCTGTTAATCAAAAATCTTTAGTGAATACCGTGTCCCTTCTCCCCAGAGAAGCCTGCAAAATAGGTTGCACTTTGGCATTGATGGCATCTATGGGTCAAAGAAATATGGCATATGTTTGCACCATAATTTATTTAGTTATTCCCTTGTTCTTGGTGACTTCCAGTCATTGCTATTAGAAACAAGACTGCTACAAGCATATTGGTGCCTATATATTTTTCTGTATTGGATTATTTCTTTAGGCAAAGTGTGACTTTAGTAGTCTTGAGGAAAGCGGATTTTGAAGATATGTAGGGGGAGTACAATTGTCCCTTTTCCACCATGTTAGAGGACTGACATTCCTGAATTATTTCCACGTGAAGAATGTATCTCAAAGCAGATTCTTCCCTGACTTAGCTCTTTTGGTGGGTCCTTTAGGAAGGGCAAAACAGAGACCAATTCTATTCCTTTCCCTTTGACATTTATCCACCTAAAATGATTAGATTATTTGCAGTTAATCTTTTTAACCTTTTCTTTCTCTTGCAACCTGAAGCAATTTTCTCTTATAGCATAAGAAATTATTGGTTATTCTTCTTTTGCATCTTTTTCATATTCATGGATAAAATTGCTGCTCTTTGAACAAGACAATTATTCCCTAAAAGATAGAAATGAGTTTACTTCCCCTTTGGTTCTGAAGTAATTATATAAACAAAATTTTAGAAGCAAGTGAGAATAACAAAATAGAAAGAGCTGTTGGCAGAGTTAATTGGCTGATCTTTTTATGTAGATCTAATTGAGGATGTCAATTGAATTTTTGGAAATCGTTGCTTATTTCCTTTGAGAATTATTTATTGCTCTGTGGAATTTGAATGTATAATACATAGTTTGTTCACTTCTGCATTATAGCTTGATTGAGGAAAACTATTTCTATCAGGGAGAAATAAAAAAAATTTTTTTGAATCAGTTTTCTACCCTACCAGTATTAGTTTAGAGAAAATATACAGATGTAAAATGAGCACAAAATGAATTGTTAGATTTATCATGGTTTAATTATTTCCTGACATTGGAGCCTGCAGTGGCCTAGTGGAGTGGGTGCTTAGGAATGTCAGGTTGGTTCTAAGTTCTACTACTTACTAGTTGTGACCTTGGCAGACTCAACAATGTCTCCAGTCTTTAATTTTAAACATGTAGAAAACAATTCTTTCTTTCTTTCTTTCTTTCTTTCTTTCTTTCTTTCTTTCTTTCTTTCTTTCTTTCTTTCTTTCTTTCTTACTTTCTTTCTTTCTTTCTTTCTTTCTCTTCCTTCCTTCCTTCTATTCTTTCTTCTTTCCTTCTATTCTTTCTTCTTTCATTCTCTTTTGTTCTCTTTTCCCTTCCCTTTCTCCCTCCCTCCCTCTCTTCCCTTCTCCTTCCCCCACCTTTCCTCCTTCCTTTCTTTCTTCTTTCCTTCCTTCATTCTCTTTCTTTTTCTCTTTCCCTCCTTTCCTCCATCTCTTCCTTCCTGCCTTCTTTCTGCTTCTTGTTCTTATTCATCTTCTTTTAGAAGACAGTACACTACCTTCAAAATTAGATAAATGTTGATTGGCATCTTAATTCCGCCATGTGGTGACACTGGCAGTTTGCCCAGACCTTCTGGGTCCCAGTTTCTGCCTTTGAAATGTGGTAATAATACACACTTGTGGGTGGTTTTGAAGACTAAGACAGTCTATGTAAAACAGCAGGCATAGCATAGACACTGCCCGTTATGTTATCTCATACTGTGGCTGTGAAGAACAGGGGATAGAATATTTGTAAAAGTCCTTTATCAATATAAAGAATGGTGTCAACATTTGCATGCAGAAGGACTCAGCATTGCTCATCGTAGTAAGTCTATAAGTCTGACTCAGTCTTGAATGTGTGTTGGCCAAGTCTTAGCGCTATTGTCTCTCCCACCTTCCCAGAACTTGCAAGATATCTACTTCCAAACTACTACAAATGTTCATAAGTTCATAAACTTGCAAATCAAATGGGACTTATTATTATTAAATGACTCCTTTAAAACAAACTTAAGCCAGGATCTTACTTGGTAAACCGAGAAGTATTTTAAAAAGCAGATTCTAAACTTCTCTTGGTATAGAGCCATACTCATGGAATCAATTCTTCCCTTCTTGACATCCCTCTGTATGGCTAGTCATTTTGCCAGTTATCTTATAAGTGAAAATCTGAGGATTTATTCCTCTTACCCCACCCTAGGACAACCCAAATCGTTCTCCTGTGGAGTTTGCTGTGTAAATCTTATTTATCTCCTCCTCACACATGAGGGCTTCATGTTATATCCACAACTTGGTTAGACCTTAATAGCACATCAGTTCATTCTTAGATTCATCATTTCTCCATTGATATGCTTGTGGGCATGCACTTGCACATTTTTTTAGCACCTGACAAGTTGTAGGCACACAATAAATATCATCAGTTGGGTAAGAGATTGAATTAAATTGAATGGGGCGTGTGTGTGTGTGTGTGTGTGAGTGTGTGTGTGTTAACAACACATCTAACTATAAAAATTCTTTTAATTGCTTTTTTCTCTTCCTGATACTATTTTTTGTATGTAAAATTATGACACTCACAGGAGTTGGTTATTTGAAAGTAAACATTTTTCACACTGTATATTTTTAAGCTTGAAGAAGGTAAAATTCAAGAACAAATAAGTGCCAATATTTGATAACAGAGTGTGACGACTGTAGTTAGCAAGTAGCTGGAAGAGAGGACTTGGAATATTACTAACACATAGAAATAATAAATATTTAAGGTGATGAATACCCCAAATACCTTGACTTGATCATTACTCATTCCATACATTTAAAAATATTCATATAAACCCCATAAATTTGAGAAACATTTTGTCTCGATTACAAAACAAAACCAAAAATTGCCTAACAACTACATGAGGGCATTCTTACTGTAAAAGATTCAAATTATATAAGATTAGCTTAACAAAATGCTGAAGAATCTCTTCATATTCAACCTGTCTGCTCACCAGAAGTAACTGTTGACAATTTGGTATGTGTTCTCCCAACCTCTTTTTACAAAAATTACACACATTTCTAAACATATACAAATATATAGGTTTTATATTTAAAGGACACCATACCATATGGATTTTTCTACCATCACCTTGTTTATCAATGTGTCTTAGAACTCCTTCTAATATGTCTGTACACACTGGTCATCTTTTTAAATGGATATTGAATAATTCAAAGTGTGGCTGTCTTCTAGTTGATTTGATCATTGTTCACTATAAATACATCTTTCCCATAATGTTTGGCTGTGTTAAGCCACATTGCAGTATTGAACATTCACTGTTATTCATATGGGGACAAACTTCAGTAGGACAGATTCCTAGACACAGATGCTGGTCAAAGAGAACACATACTTAAAATGTTGATGCATAGTGCTTCACCAGTTATTAATACTCTCACAAATAATGTTTTAGAAAGCCCAGAGTGAGGCATTTCTACTCTAAGGAAATAGATGTTTTGTTTTGTTTTTTCCACAATGGGATACCACTTTACCCTAATCAGAATGTTCATTATTTTAAAAATTACAAAACAAAATTCATGCACAAAAGACAGTTGCATTTCTGTATGCCAGCAACAAACAGGCTGAGAATAAAACAAAAAAATACAATCCCTTTCACAATAGCCACATACACAAAAAATGAAATACCTTTGTATCCACTTAACCAGAGAAGTGAAAGACCTTTACAATGAGAACTACGAAACACTGCTCAAAGAAATTAAGGATGATACAAGCAAATGAAATAACATCCTGTGCTCATGAATGGGAAGAATCAATGTTGTCAGAATGTGCATCCAACCCAAGGTAGTCTAGAGATTCAATGCAATCCCTACCAAATTGCCAAAATCATTTTTCACAGACCTGGAAAAGACAACACAAAATTTCATAATGAAGTGAAAAAGAGTATGAATAACCAAAGCAATTCTCATCAAAAGGAACAAAGTTGGAGGTATTACACTTCCAGACCTTAAATTATATTACAAGGCTACAGTAATCAAGATGGCATGGATTTGGTACAGGAACAGGCACAAAGACCAATGGAACAGATCAGAGAATTTGGAAAAAACAAAAACAAATGTAGTTCCTCAACCAACTCATCTTTGACAAAACCATCAATAACAGACATTGGGGAAAAGAAACTATATTTAGCAAATGGTGCTGGGAATACTGGCTAGCTGCATGCAGAAGAATGAACCTGGACCCCTACCTATTGCCATATACAAAAATCAACTCAAAATGGATCAAGGACTTAAATATAAAACTCCAAACTATAAGAATCTTAGGAAAAAAAATAGGACACACCCTTCTGGATATTGGAATAGGTAATAAATTCATGGTCAAGTCCTCAAAAGCAATTGCAACAAAAGCTAAGACAGATAGATGGGACCTTATCAAACTGAAAAGTTTTTGCACAGCAAAAGAAACCCTCAAAAGAGTTAAGAGACAACCCACAGAATGGGAGAAATATTTACAAGCTATGCATTGGACAAAGGCCTAACATCCAGGATCTAAAAGGAACTCAAATGAATTGAAAGGAAAAAACAAACAACCCCATTAAAAATTGGGCAAAGGACATGAACAGACACTTCTCAAAGGAGGACATACAAGCAGTCAATAAACATGAAAAAAATGCTCAGCTTTACCAATCATCAGAGAAATGATTAAAACCACAATGAGATAACACCTAACATCAGTAAGGATGGCTATCATTAAGTCATAGGACAGCAGTTGCTGGGGTGGCTGTGGAACAAAGGGGATGCTTCTACACTGTTGGTGGGAGTATAAACTAGGTCAACTTCTATGGAAAGCAGTGTGGCAATCTCTCAAAGAACTAAAAATTAAGCTTCCATACATACCCAGCAATCCCCCTCCTGGGAAAATACCCAGAGGAACATAAATTGCTCTACAAAAAAGACATCTGCAGCACAGATGATTATTGCAGCACTATTCACGATAGCAAAAACATGGAACCAACACAGATGCCCCTTGAAAGTGGACTGGATGAAGAAAATGTGGTGTATATACACAGTGGAATAATATGCAGCCATAAAGAAGAACAAAATCATGGCCTTCGTAGCACCTTGGATGCAGCGGAGTCCATTATACTAAGTGAGCTATTGCAGAAACAAATAACCGAATATTGCATATTCTCACTCATAAGTGGGCTCTGCACATTTATCACACTAGCATAAGGGTGAGATCGGCAGATACTGGACCCTGCTAGGGAACGGAAGGCGGCATGTGACAACACACTGAGTTCACTATCAGGGGGAATGAGGGCCAGTTAGAAGCCCAAACTTCACCTGCATGCAACCTACCTATGTAGTAAATCCCCACTTGCACCCCACAACTCTAAAATAAAAATAATTAATTAATTTTTAAAAAGATGTTGGTGTGGATGTGGTGAAAATGAAACACACATTTTTGTAGGAATGCAAATTGGCACAACCTCTATGGAAAACAGTATGGAGATTTCTCAAAGAACTAAAAGTAGATCTACCATTTAATCCAGCATTCCCACTATTGGGTATCTACTCAAAGGAACAGGGACTGTTATGCAAAAAAAAAAAAAGACACAGCACTTGTATGTTATCACAGGACAATTCACAATTGCAAAGATGTGGAATCAACTTAAGTGCCCATCAACTGATCGGTAGATAAAGAATATGTGACAAATATATGCCATGCACACATACACATACACACACATATATAACATGTATATACGCTGCATACATGCATATATATACAATATTATTTAGCTGTAAAAGATAACAACATAATGTCTTTTGCAGCAACTTGGATAGAATTGGAGACCATTTCCTAAGTGAGGTAATGCAGGAATGGAAAACCAAATACTGCATGTTCTCATTTATAAGTGGCAGCTGAGCTAGGGTGTCCACAAAAGCATACAAGATGGCATAATGGACACTGGAGACTCAGAAGGGAGAGGGTGGGAGAGGAGTAAGAGATGATAGATTACCTATGGAGTACAATGTATAATAGTTGGGTGATGGGTATACTTAAAGCCCAGACTTCATTACCACTATACAATTCATTTATATAACCCAAATCACTTGTACCTCTAAAACTATTAACAAAAAAGAAAAAAATGGTTTTTATTTCCTCATAAGCTACTAGATAAATTCATTGATTGTGTGTGTATGTGTGTAGGTAATGGGATGAGTTAGCACAGGTCACTGACTTCTTTTTATGAGACTAATATTACAAGTCTCCTTAAATAAAGAAATGTTTCTGACTCAGTGGTCTCATTTACTAGAATGCAAATTTACAGAGATGGAGTGAATGTGGGCAGAAAGAAAGAGTAAGATGAGCATTTTACTATTAATGAAGATATGAGTATCAGCACCTCATTTTTAAGCCACATTTACAAAGAACATATTCTAAAAGTATTGCATGATTAACATAAAAGAGGGAAAGGACTTTCATATCTTTTAGTCAAAATGTGAAATTCATCAGCATTATGTTTTGCATTCTATCACTGCATACAGAGGACTGAGAGCAATTAAAACATTGCATTAGCTCAATACTTGTGAATTTGGGCAATAAGCATGGATGAAAAAAGGACCCCGGAGAAACATGGAGGCTTAGAATTGTCTTTTTATTCAACATGTGCTCCGTTATCTTGGGAACTCCAGAATCAGGAACTGAATTCTCACAGCCAAGCTAATTACTTTAATAAGACCTGCTTTATTTAAGAATAAATTTGAAGCAGATGCTAGAATTGGACCCGGTAACAAATATGGATCCCCTCCATAGTGGTGGTTTTTCCCGCTATGGCATTACACAGTTGGTTTCTGATCTCCTCTTTGATGGGGCCAAAAAGCAGCATAACCTTTGCCAAACATGCAAGATAGAATGCCTGTCCTCTACAGAGCAGCTCTAGCCTTCTCCCCAGTGCTTGTCCCATACTCCAAGAAAGCCACCTGCTCCTCAGTTCTGCCCTCTTCAGACCTTCTCCCTTTCATCCCCACGTCCCCTCCCCCTGTCAACTTCAGCTGACATTCATCAACATCTATGCTGGTCCCACCATCATATCAGGTCCTTGGATGCTGGAAGAAAGCACAATTCCTGCTCCCAGGAAAATTTCAACTTAGTAGACTTTTCTAGAGTTAATTTGATAAACTTATTGAAGATCAAGTCTTGTAGAAGATAAAGTTGAATTAATATGTCACCCATCCTAGACAGCATCTATCATTTAACTAGGCCTTTAAAAGACTAAGTAATATAAAAATTTTAGCCACTGGGTCAAGAGGTGTGCAGAACAATTTTTATTTTCCCTGTGGTGAGTGAGGAACACTTTCATGCTAAGAAGGCAGCTCCACCTCCTTGCAAGTTACTCATGACACGAATAGACACTTCTCACAGGTGGGCTTATATCACGCAGGCTTGCTATGGATATTAACATTTATTTTTTGTATTTACAGCTCTGCTCTCAGTTTTATGTACTCGATTTATCTTCCCTTCTCAGACAGAGAATTCATAGAAATACCTTAAGTCTGTGAGGAACAGTTAGGCCAAGCTTATTAAAATAGGATTTAGATGTCAGTCAAGAGTTCCCCTCTTCACGTGGAAGAAAGACACTTCGACTGTGAGATGGAGTTCACAGTACTGCCCCACTGTGCTCTGCCTGGGGGAACTTCCAAAAACTAGCAGAGGGGGGCCAGGTCAGTGTGGAGAATGCCCACAAATGACCTGAGGGGTATAGACTTCTAGCCATGAACCACGGGGTGAAGAAGTGTGTCCACCTAGACACCTGAGGCAGACGCAAAGCACAGAAAAACAAAAAGTATTAAACTGAACCCAAACCAACCACATCACCACAAAACCACCATCATACATAGGAATGTCTTCTTTCAATGGCACACCCACACTCCCTGTAAGTAGAGCAAGGAATACAGTCAGTACCTTATTTCATAGAAGATAGTCTGAGGCCAGGTGCCGTGGCTCAAATCTGTAATCTCAGCACTTTGGGAAGCCGAAGCGAGAGGATGGCCTGAGCCCAGGAGTTTGAGACCAGCCTGGGCAACTTGGTGAGGCCTCATCTCTACAATAAATCAAAAAATTAGCTGGGCGTGGTGCTGTGCACCTGTAGTTCCAGCTACTTGGAAGGCTGAGGCAGAAGGATCGCCTGAGCTTAGCAGATAGAGGCTGTGGTGGCCGTGAGCGTGTCACTGCACTCCAGCCTGGGTGACAGAGTGAGGCTCCAACTCAGGAAAAAAAGAAGACAGTCTGAACTCTGAAATTACAGAATTCTCAGTGCATAGACTCCTTCTGAAAAACCTGAGCAGACCTCTGCTCCACTGAAAGTGCCGGCACATTGTCACCAGTCCACCCTCCAGAGTCCAGACCACTGTGGTAGACATTGCTAGCTGCCAAAAAATACCTACTCTTTCCTTCTCCCTTGCTACTAGAATCCCAATTGTATTTGAGGAAAACAGTATGTCCAATTAAACATTTCCTCGAGACTCCCTTACAGCTAGGGGTGGCTATGTGACCTAGACCTGTCCTATGAGACACAAGCAGAGGTTGCTACCCCATCTACCTTCTTCTTTCCTCGAATGTGTTTGTGCTGCAGCTGTGAAGACAAAAGCTCTGCAATGAGGAAGAAATCACAGGTAGATAGAAGGAGCCCAGGTGCTGTTGAGTTGCTGAAACAGCTCCAGATTGCTATCCCTGCATCTTCTCCTGTTAATATACATAGATTCTGATATTTGCTGCAGAGAGCAGATTGCAGGTAGGGCCACTTTCCTGAGGTAATACCTTCTTTTGATACCAAAAACATTGTGTTTCTGAGACTTCTAAAGTCATTAGACCTGAAATTATAAAATACCTGGAAGTATATATAGGAAACAAGTTCCGTGACATTGATTTTGGCAATGATTGTTGCCAAAAAGCACAGGCAACAAAAGCAAAAATAAAAGAGTGAGATTACTTCAAGCTAAAAGACTTCTGTGCAGCAAAGAAAACAATCCTAATAAAATGGAAGGACAACCTACAGAATGGGAGAAAATATTTGCAAACCATGTATCTGATAAGAGGTTAATGTCCAAAATATACAAGGAACTCACACAGCTCAATAGCAAAACCAAATAACTTGATTAATAAATGGGCAAAGGATTTTAACAGATCTGTTCCCAAAGAAGACATACAGAAGGTCAATAGGTATATTAAAAAGTGCTTAACATCAAGGAAATGCAAACCAAAACTATAATGACATATTACTTCGTACCTTTTAGGATAATTACTAGCAAAAAGTCAAACAATAACTAACGTTGGCAAGGATGAGGAGAAAAAGGAACACTTGTACACTGTTGGTGGAAATGTAAATTGGCGCAGCCCATAAAAAATGGTGTGGAGGTTACTCAAAAAATGAAAAATAGAATTACTGTATGATCTAGCAATCCTTCTTCCTAGTATCTCAGAGACATCTGCACTCCCATGTTCCCTGAGGCATTATTCACAATAGCCAAGAAATGGAAACAACCTAAGTGTCCACCAACAGATGAATGAGTAAAGGAACTATGGAATACATATAGAGGAATATTCTTCAGTCTTTAAAAATACAAGGATATCCTTCCATTTGTGACAATATAGACGAACCTGGAGGACATGATACTAAGTGAAATAATCCAATCACAGAAGAAAAATTCTGCTTGATCTCACTTACAAGTGAGATCTAAAAAAATAAAATTTGCAGAAGCAGAGAATAGAATGGTGGTTACTAGGGGTGGGAATTTTGGGGAATGGGGGGATGTTGGTCAAAGGGTACAAACTTTGAGTTATGTAGAATGAATAAGTTCTAGACATATAATGCACAGCATGGGGTCAGATAGAGTGTGAATGACTGCCCCTTCCAAATCTCATGTTGAAATGTGATCCCCAGTGTGTGTGTGTGGGGGGGTGAGGGGTGGGTGGGAGGTGATTGGATCATGGGAGCAGATCCCTCATGAATGACTTGGTGCCATTCTCTAAGTAATGAGTGAGTTCTTGCTCTATTAGTTAAAGCAAGAGTTGGTTATTTAAAAGAGCCTGGGACCTTCTCTCTCTCTTGCTCTCACAGTGATATGTCGTCTCTCCTTGCCTCCTACCATGAGTAAAAGCTTCCCGAGGACTCAACAGAAGCCAAGCAGGTGCCAGCACCATGCAGAACCATGAGCCAAATAAAACTTTTTCCTTCATAAGTTACCCAGCCTCAGGGATTTCTTTATAGTAATGCAAAGTGAACTAACATAGAGTCTATAGTTAATAATACCATATTGTATACTTGAAATTTGCTGAGAGTAGATCTTCGGTGTTCTTCATACACACATACATATACACACACTCACACACACAAAGATAACTATGTAAAATGATGAATGGGTTAATTAACTGTAACAATATGTTCAATATGTATATCAAAATAATATACTATATATATATATAATTTCAAGAAAAAATTAAGCAAAAAATCATGAATCTTCAAGTTCCACAGTTCATGGCATAATAAACGGCATCTGGGAAGTAGAAACTGATAAAGATTTCTGCAGGTTGTAAATGGGGGTTGGAAGAGAGTTTACTGGCTTGTCTTCTAGAAGAGTAAAAATAGTAATGATGAGGGAGGCAGTTAATATCCACAGAGTGTGAACTAGATTACAAAATATTTTACAAAACAATGCATCCGCATCAAGTCTTTACTTGCATTGGAAACTTTGTGACATTAAATTCTCAGGGTCACTCTGCAATGGAGGTTTTAGTCTGCTTGTTTTACAAATAAGGAGACAGAGAGCAACTTGCTCAAGATCACAGAGATGGGATTCAAACCCTCCACTGGAAGCCAAAGTACATGCTCTTTCAACACTGTATCCCAGAAGGGTATTATTTTATTTTCTCTTCATAAAAAGCCCATAAGGTGATTTTTCCCCCTAGTTTACCTAGGAGAAAGTAAGTGCTCCAAGATGCTTATTTAATGGCCCAATATCTCACAACCAATCACTTTTGGTTCCAAAGGCACAGTTCTTTCTACCCTGCCAAAATGCCCTTCTGAGATTTACAGAATGTGTGTCTCCCCCCTAATATGTTTTAAGTGTTTGCTGTGTGCCTGTTACTATGTGTGTGGTTCTTATTTTATAGATGAGGTAACTCAGAGATTAAGTCATTACTCAAAGTTACTCAGAGAAGTAAGGGGGTCACTGGGGATCTCACTCCAGGCAGGCTGGCTCCTGAGTCTGTCTCATCCCCTGCGTGCCTCTTAAACTCTAGAAAGCTTTTCTGAGATAGTTCAGGGAAAGTGTGGCTACCCAGAAAGTATGGGGGCAGGGGGAAAGATTTCCTGAAATTTCCTTGGAACCTAAGTTTGATTTGAGAATTCTGTGTCTGTTTGGCCGAGAAGGCTTGTTCCTCAAGGTCAAATACATGAGACACTAAAGATAGAGCTAGGAAATTACTACCCATGTCCTGGAAGTAAAATATCCATTTACATTTTAAAAACCTAAAAGGAGAGAGCACAACATACTGAAAAACTAAACATTATTATTCTTAATAACCCAGATTGGAAATTAATGAGCTGTAGGAATCGAAAGAATCATTTTGCTTTGGCTCAGGCAGAAAGCACTGATGGGCTTCTGTGCCAACGCATTAGGGAGCTTTGTAATTATTCCCCCAAATGGTCAATAGTTTAAATTTGTATATAATACGTGATTTTAATCAGCCTAGGCAACTGTTTATGCAGGGCTTTGGGGGTTTTTTTTCCTCACAGGAGTGGCAACATGAGTGATATTTAAGTAGAACCTCTCATCTGATTTTTCAAAGAGGATAACTGCCTGTATTTAAGAAAACAAAAACTCTTCCTTGGGTTATAACAACAACATATAGAGAGGTCTCCTCGTATCTCATGATCATATACCCACTGATTCTGGGTTAGAGGAACTTTTTGGTGTCAACTGGTCATGACTACCTATGCCCCTGAGATTTTGATCTGTATCTGAAGGGCCCCAACGACCATGGAAAATTCTGGCCATAATTATCTATTCAGCAGTAGTTCTTCTATACTGATTGCCTGAAAATATCATATTTTATATTAACCGAAGTTTTCACTTTTTAGTCAGCTGTAATGTCATATTGATATAGCCTAAGAGACACAAATTAAAATGTACTTTTAATAAAATCAGAGTGAAATTTTCAATGATATTAAATGTTTGAGAAATGAGGTAACCGGTTAGTTGAATGCTCTGGTTTACCAGCTAACATATAACATATACAGATCATAATTTTCTACTAATCAGAGTACAATATAAACTCCTATGATTATGCCTATTCATATTTGATCAGTGATGGAGCTGGTCCTCTGCCCATCCCCATTTTTATTTTATTATTTTATTTATATTTATTTATTTCAGAGACAGTGTTTTGTTCTCTCACCCAAGCTGGAGTGCACTGGCTCAATCAGAGTAGCCTTGATCTCCTGAGTTCAAGTGATCCTCCCCCCTCAGTCTCCCAAGTAACTGGGATTACAGGCATGCACCACCACACCCAGCTAATTTTTAAATTTTTTTGTAGGGATGTGGTTTTTCTATGTTGATCAGGTTAGTTTCAAACTCTTGACATAAAGCAATCTTCCCACCTTGACCTCCCAAAGTGCTTAGATTATAGGTGTGGGCCACCATGCCTGGCTCCCACCCTCATTTCTAAATGCAAATAAAATGATGCCTCTTTGTAACTTTAATTTACAATATTGTCTGTAAGTACAATGGAAGTTTTGCTCTTTTAAATTTATTTTGTGGGCTTTTGAGGACATTGGAAACCAGATGAAAATATTGTTTTGTTTTGTTTAAGTTCACTGCACACACAAAAAAGTAACTACGCATTGGATTTTTTTTTTACTTCTACCTATCACATCATGATGTGGTTTTGCTGTACTCAGGAATAATGACGGTTACCATTTATTGAACAACTACCATGTTCCAGAACACTACAAATATATAAACATACATATTTATATATATTTATATACACATAGAAATCTGTATATAGCTGTGCATGTATAGTACCTCAAGACTGTCATTGATATAGAAAACAAATATCTAAATATGAAAATCTATTCATTTTCTCACAAATTTTATCTCCAAATAATTCTGACTATGAGCATGCCTTGATGTAGTAAAATGCAAGAAATTAAAACATAAATTCTATTTTATAAGTTTTCTGGAAACTTCGAATTTATGGAGCATCTCCAAGTCAAAGGTCCTCTTAGGTCACTGAGGTTGGCAGTCATATCCTGCTGCATTTTAACAGGACTCCCCATTAGTGCTCAGTACCTGGCTTAATAAAGCATATCATAAGTATCTGCTCACCAAGTAACTGTGTCTGCAGGGCTCAAATATGCACACCTATGTTTAGTATCCATACTACTAAGCAGTTGTGCTTTTCTGTCCCAGATTGTCTCTACTTCTCCGCCTATCCCCTCACCTACTTTCTGCAGATCAAATGGAATTATAAGTAGACCCGGTAAAGCAAAGGACATCACTACATCAAACAATCCTTTGCCTTTCAGTTAGAAATCACAAAACCGGCATCTTTGATCGGGAAGGAGAAATAACAAGAGCAATTTGAATGCCCATAAAAGTGATTCCTAAATTTGAATTAGTTTAGAAATAAACATCTCCCCAAACAGCTGTTTGGTTAATGACTAGTGAAAATCGGTGGGAGCTATGTCAGCGATCCCCAAATTGCAGCTAAACTAATTGCTCGGGAGGCTGCTTTGAAGACAGATAAAATATATTGGTTCAATTTTATGGAAAGTTGCAAATGGTTTTAGGAGTTCTGACCTGCCCCTCTTTAAATCAAAACAACCCCCCAGGCCCGCTCTCCCTCCTCAACTCCTTTCTGTTCTCACACAGCCCCATCAATCCCACTGCTGGGCCATGGACTCATTTGTCATTTGGCAAAAATGTGCTACTCATTGCTAGGCATGGCCAGAAATGCGACCACAGGCTCTTTTCTACTGTCATGCTTGCCCCAAGGTGGTAGCTGGAGGGTAGAAGAGGCCATTTGGTGTTTGTGTCGACCCACGGGTGTCTGAAACCCTCTTGCATTTCAGAGGTAAGGAATGGGATAGGCATTGGGTTGCTCTGTCTCTCTCCTTAATACTTAGTACCTAAAAACACATATGGTAGAAAAGCAAATTCAAAATATAAACCAATTCTATTATCGGTTGAGAAGTACATATTTATGTAAACTAGTTAATAAAAATACATTTCTGGTAATTCTCACAGGGCTTCATAATTAGCACTTGCAGGTCAGGGTACTCGACAGGATGATTAAATTCATGAACCACATTCAGAAGAGTCTTTCCTGACTCACATTCAACTCATGGAATAGCTCAAGGCTTCAGTAGCTTGTTAGACAATTCCGCCTGGGGCAACCTCAGAATTTAACTTCTTGCAGTTTAGGACAGATTCTCCCTCTTTCCTAAAAGTATTCATCTGTCCTTCTCAAAGTGAAGGCATGGGCAGCAAATACAGGTAGGTGCCTCCTTTTACCTAAGCAGGCAACACAGAGGCAATGGCTTCAAGAAGAAACACACGGGGCACTGGAGAGGCGATTGACATGCATGCTAAGCTACCTTGTCTCTAACATACCTTCCTCAAAGAATGTTTCTGCTAACATCAAGATGACATGCGTCTCATTCCAGTAGGAATCCAGTAAGTATCAGTTTCCTAATCTTTTATGGATTCCCTCCCCCATCCAAGCATGTATCCAGGCCTGTGTACATGCACACAATGTGGCCAGAAACTTAACCCCAACTGCCATTCTGCTCGTTTACCATTCATCCTGCACAACCTCCATCCCATTTTGGCTCACTTTGCCCGATTTTCTGAAATTCTCTGGAGGAACTACTAATGAGGGGGATATCTTGTGCTTAATAGGATATTAAGGTTAAAAGTGGGGAAACACATTCTCTTTCTCCATGATATAAAATAAACAAGTAATGTTAAATACAATAATTACTGTTTTCCCAGATCACAGCATGCAGCATAGTGCTTATAAAAGGCACAGGCATGAATTACATGGTGTTTCTCCCTAGTGCTCCCTACTGCAGAAGGGAAAATGGTGTTTCTCCTTAACTCTCCCTACTGCAGAATCACAAGAGGGGTACCTGGTCTCACCAAACTAGCAGCTACTTCCACCTCTCACAACCCACTTGTAGAAGAACGGGTTGATAACAGAGTTGCCAGATTTTACAAATAAAAATACAAAATACACAGTGGAACTTAAATTTCACATAAATGACCTTTTTTAAGTATAAGTATATCCCAAATATTGGGTGGGATATACTTAAACCAAAAATTTATTTGCTATTTATTTAACTGGACAGCTTGCATCTTATCTGCCAACCCTAATAAGTGAACACATAAGAAATAGATTATGGTTCACTCTGTCTTAGCGAACTTTTCAGAGGTATGATCTTTGTTGCCTAAAACATTGTTTTTAAAGAACTCATTTATATAGGCATGGCTCTCACACTTAAGGGACACCAGGATCATCTGCAAAGCTTTAGGATTATTATTATTTTTTGTCAGAGTCTCACTCTGTCACTCAGGCTGGAGTGCTGTAACATGATCATGACCACCACAACCTCTACCTGCTGGGCTGGGCTTAGGCAATCCTTCCACATCAGCCTCTTGAGTAACTGGGGCTACAGGTACATGTTACCATGCCTGACTAAATTGTGTGTGTGTGTGTGTGTGTGTGTGTGTGTGTGTGTGTTGTAGTCTCACTGTCACCCAGGCTGGAGTGCAGTGGCATGCTCATGGCCACTCCAGTATCAACCTGCTGGGCTCCGATGATCCTTTCACCTCGGCTTTCCAAATAGCCAGAACTACAGGCATGCACTACTGTGCCAAGCTATTTTTTTAAATTTATGGTAGAGACGAGATCTTTCCAAGTTGTCCAGACTGGTGTTGAACCCGTGGGCTCAGGCAATCCACTTGCCTTGGCATCCCAAAGTGCTGGGATTACAGGCTGAGCCACTGAGCCCAGCCACTAGTTTTTTGACTTATTATAGAAACAAAGTCTTGCCAAGTTGCCCAGGCTGGTCTTGAACCTCTGGGTTCAAGGCAATCCTCTCGCCTCCACTTCCCAAAGTGCTGAGATTACAGGCTTGACCCACTGTGTCTGGTTGCAGAGCTTTTTAAAACACAGTTTGGCTGAGTCTATATCTTCAGAATTTCTGATTTAGTAGATCTGTGGTGGGACCCTATAATTTGCATTCCTAATCAGATTCCAGGTGTTGCTGATGCTACTGTTCAGAGCACACATCAAGGAGAACTTTGTCCAGATCACCAAGTGTCAATCTTTCACAGTGAAAAGGCTTGATTCAGTCAAAGAGGAAGATGGGAAGGAAGAAGAGGGCAATGTTTAAAGCAGCTTCTGTTAAATAAGATAGACAGCAATGTTTTTGTCTGAGAGAAGTGATTTAGATCAACAAATCGACAATAAGAAATAAAGGAAGGAAAAAACAAAATTCTCAAATATATTGTATTTTTATCAGAAATAAGATGAAATTCTTCCAAACCATCGATCATTTTACCTTTCTTCCACAAGCTGTGATTGAAATTAATGTCAATCTAGAAACAGAGTAAGAACACTAGATTTGTCTCACTGTGTTTTGGTACTGGGAGAGCATGTGGAACAAGAGTGAATGCTTAGGACCAACTACCAGTGATGGCATTTTCTGAGGGAGAAGTTTCTAAACATGAAAAGTGAGAAAAGTGAGGCAAGAGGTGATTATACACACAGATTCATACACTATACCAAACAGGAAATGGTCTCTGAGTCTTACTTCTTTCTTTTTTTTAAAAGCAGGATTTATTGAGAAGACAGAAAATCTCCCAGAGTGGGAGGGGAGCTAGGGAGTTGCCCAGTCTTACCCCTTTCCAAAGCACTCTTTATTTCCAACATCAGCAAAAGATGAATTTTGACTGTGACCCACCCAAGCATGTTCAAGCAGAGGGAGGTTGCAAGTGTGCCATATCCCAGATGTTGGTGATGGAAAGCCGTGAGCTTAGACAGTGGGGCATGTCATTTTTTGTTTAGAAGGGTGGTGGGCTTCAGAGGCACATAGTCTACACCAGGATTCTGGTTTGGCTATTTACTATCTGGGTGACCTTGAGAAATTCTCATAACCTCTGAGCCTAATAAGTTGTCCCAACTCCAAAGCATGGATGGAATTGACACCTTCCTCACAGTGAGGCTTCACACCTTCCTCACAGTGAGGCTTCACAAGATGATGCAAGGAAAAAAGCTTGCATATAGCTGCACACTGTAGTGGTGCAGAATAGAAAAGGTAACTCTTAAATTATGCTAATAATATTTAAACTTGTTACTATCTTTTGTTCTACTGATACCATCAGAGGCCAATTCAGGACTCTTGGGTTCTAGTTTTCATCCTTTCATGGATCAGACTTTTGTCCTTGAGCCAGTTGCTTGACTTCCTTGGGCACCAGTTTTCTCATCTATAAATACAGGTAGGGTAGAGGTGGAGAGTTGACTTTTCATTCAGGAAAATCCTTCTTTTAAGATATAGTTCATATGCCTAAATATAAAGTGCAAAATGGAATTGAATTTTTTTAAAACTAAGGCAACTAGTTGTCTACTGTTGTAAAAATGAATGACCTGATTATTTAAAAGCTAAAGCAACTTGTCTAACCATATAAAGTTTCAATCTGACCATAAGTGGGGGAAAAAAAGTAACAGACATCTTAGAATATTGCAAAACTCATGACATAAAGGCTATTCTACATCCTGAATACAGAACCATGTTGTCTAATCCTACTTGCATATGTTCTACCATATACAATGGCATCTGGGAATTTCAGCCTACCCAGAACCAGCTTTTAGATTTTCTTGAACTTTATTTTATCAGATGTTTGAGGTTTTGTTTTTTTTACCCTGAGTTGAAAAAGTAATGCATAAGAAATTTGGAAAATTCAGAAAAATATTTTTAAAACATAATAATCATCAGTAATCCTACTCTCTAGGGATAATCACTGTTAGAGTTTTAACATAAAAGTCTCTATTGTCAGTTTTTTCTGATATTAACATTGCATGATATATAGAATTTGGCATTCTACTTTTTTGGCTGAAGATTATATTGTGTAAGATTTCCTCATGTGTTTTGCAAACCTTTGTAAATATAATTTTTTAAATTGCTATAGATTAGTGAAGAGAAATAAGCAAAAGACATCCTAATAGGGAAGGAAAAAAAATTGTCTCTATTTGCTGATGACATGATCTTATATGTAGAAAACACTACAGACTTCACTAAAAAAAACTCTTCAAATTGACAAAAAAATTCAGTAAAGTTGCAAGATACCAAATCAACATACAAACACTAATAGTATTTCTATATACAAATAATGAACTATCCAAAAATATATTAAGAAAACAATACAATTTATAATAGCAAAAACAACAAAATACTTAGGTGTAAAATTAGCCAACGTCATAAAATATCTGTTTACTGAAAACTATAAAACACTGATGAAAGAAATTGAAGAGAAGACAAAGAAACAAAAAGATATACTGTGTTTATGGATAGAAATAATTAATATTGTAAAAATTTTCATAGTATCCAAAGTGGTCAACAGATTCAGTGCTATACCTCTCAAAATTCCAATACCAGTTTTTACAGAAATAGAAAATAAAACAATTCTTCAATTCATATGAAACCACAAAAAACTCTCAAGTAGCAAAAACAACGAAAAAATTGAGCATAAAAAACAAAGCTGTAGGCATCACACTTCCTGATATCAAAACATTATAGAACAATTGTAATCAAAACAGCATGGTAATGTCATAAAAACAGACCAAAAGAACAGGATAGAAGGCTCAGAAATAAAGCCACACATTTAAAATGAATTGATTTTTGACAAAGCTGCCAAAAAACACATAATAGAGAAAGGATAGTCTCTTTAGTAAATAGTGTTAGAAAAATTGGTATTCCATGTGTAAAATCGTGAAAGTAGATCCTTACCTTAAACTGTATTAAAAAACCAACTCAAAATGAAATATATATTTACATATGAGACCCAAAACTGAAAAATTGCTAGAAGAAAACATAGGGGGAAAGCTCTATGATACAGGTCTGGGCAACGACTTTTAAAATATGACCCAGAAAGCACAGGCAACAGACAAATGGGATCACATCAAGCTAAAAAGCTTCTGCACAGCAAGAAAACAATCACCAAAGTGAGAGACATCCACAGAATGGGAGAAAATATTTGCAAACCATACATTTGATAAGTGGTTAATTTCTAAACTATGTAATAAGAAACTCAACTCAATTGCAAGAAGACAAACAATTCAGCTAAAAAATGAGCAAAGGACCCAAACAGACATTTCAAAACACTTGTATGTCAAGAGAAGACCACTTATTAGGAAGTGGAAATTAAAACCACAATGAGATAAACCTTGGCTCTGTTAGAATGACTTTTATCAAAAAGATGAAAGATAAATGTTGGTGAAGATGTGGAGAAAAGGAAACTCTTGTGTGTTGTTGGTGGGAATGTAAACTAGTATGTCCATTATGGAAAATATTATTAAGGTTCCTCAAAAAAAAAAACCCAAAATTATCACAAGATCCAGCAATACTGCTTCTGGGTGTATATCCAAAGGAATAGAAATCGGTATGTTGAGGGGATACATGCACTTCTATGTTCATTGCAGCATTATTCACAATGGCCCAGCCATGGTATCAACCTAAGAGTCCATCAATGGATGAATGGATAAAGAAAATGTAGATATATATATATCTACACACACACACAATGAAATACCATTCAGCCTTTAAAAAGAAGGAAATTCTGTCTTTTGTGACAATATGGATGAAGCAGGAGGATATTATGCTCAGTGATATAAACCAGGCACAGAAAGACAAATACTACATGATCTCATGTATATGTAGAATCTAAAAAAGTGAAAACCATAGAAGCAGAGAGCAGAATAATGGTTACCAGAGGCTGGAGGGAAGGAATAGAAGGTTGTGCTCAAAAGGTTTCAGATAGGCAGTAGAAATAAATTTTGAGATTTATTGCACAGTAAGGTGACTACAGTCAATAAAATGTATTTACACTTCGAAATAACTAAGAGAGTCAATCTCATATGTTTCTCCACAAAAGATGATAGATAAACAAGGTGATGGCTGTGGTTAATTAGCTTGATTTAATCATTTCACATATGCATATATCAAAACATCGCATTGCAGCCCATAAATGTACAATTTTGATTTTTCAATTGAAACGATACTAATAAAAAATTTTTAATTGTTGCATAACATCCCATTATATAAATTTACCATAATTTATATTTCCATTTTAAAATAAACAGGTTTAGTTTTTGTTTTACTTTGTTTCTGGTGATATACTCCTTTTTTTTCCTTTAAGTTGGAGTCTCACTCTGTCGCCTAGGCTGGAGTTCAGTGGCACGCTCACGGCCACCTCAGCATCAACCTGCTGGGCTCTGGCGATCCTTCCAAGTAGCTGAAACTACAGGCACACGCTACCACACCTGAACTTCTTTTGACCAAGTGTGGCAGCTTGTTTCTCCAACCACAAATGAAAATCCCTCTATAAGGGAATTTTTTTTGATTTATTGTAGAGACAAAGTCTCACCATGTTGCCCAGGCTGGTCTTGAACCTGCAGGCTCAGGCAATCCTCTTGCCTTGACCTCCCAAAGTGCTGGGATTACAGGCTTGAGTCACCATGCCTGGTTGGTATATTCTTTTTATGATAGTGCATAATGATAGTTTAAATAAAAATTAAAGCCATTTAATTTGCTCCTACAAAATCTTGGTATATCCAACTATCTTGAACTTCTTTTGACCAAGTGTGGCAGCTTGTTTCTCCAACCACAAATGAAAATCCCTCTATAAGGGAATCTGCAGTTGAGAAATTTAAGATATTATAGAAAAAATAAGGCTAGGGATGAAGATTAAAGGCATTATAAATATTGAGGACAAGAAACTCAGCCCACTGTTACCTCAAGATCATATCAATGGTGTGCCATATATCATAAATTAATGATAGTAAGTACAATACAACCAATGTTGATTTATCAACCCTTAACTGCCTTGAAATATCTTGGATTCTCCCTTGTAGTCTCATGAAGATCCTTGTGAAGTCATTTTGAATGGTCACAGAGGAACTGAGAGACAGTAGTTCTTCTGTAACTGGCCTTTCTTTTCTATTCTTTCTTTTTTTATTTTTGAGTTGGAGTCTCACTCTGTAACCCAGGCTGGATTGCAGTAGCATACTCACGGCCATAGCAGCCTCCACCTGCTGGGCTCAGGCAATCCTGCCTCAGCCTTACAAGTAGCTGGAACTACAGGCACGTGCCACCACACCCAGCTAATTTTTTTGATTTATTGTAGAAACGAGGTTTCACCAAGTTGCCCAGGCTGGATATGCTTTTCAGTTTTTCCAACTCTGAACCATCAACTTTCAGAGGCTTCTACCTCCTATCCAAGACCTGAGTGGCAGCTTCAAGGCACAGACCCTTGGCCTCTGATTTCCACAGCTCAGCATTTGCCTTCCCACAGATACAGAAGCCCAGATCCGTGCCCAGGTTTATTCCCTCAATTTCCTCTATTTCTCTTAAGACCTCACTATCAAACTCCAACTCCCGTCATAACGTTTTCCTTACTTCCTGTTTCTACTCCCGGCTCTCAAATTCTTATTTTTCCCTATTACTTCCAACTAGAGTGACTCCCAGATAATGAAACAAAATTTTTGAAGTTGCCAAAAAGAGATATAGAATTGAGACCATATATATGAAAAGTATAATAATAGGAAACTCAGAGATGGGTAGTGGGTTTGGAGTTTCTATGTTTTCAGCATGAAGCTGAAATCATTAAGTAAATAAACTCACACCAAGGCTTAATTATTTTATTTTATTGGAATATAATTTAAATGTAATAAAGCTCACACTTTTGAAGAATACAATTCGGTAGAGTTGTGCGACCATCGCCGTGATCTAATTCCACATTTTCTTCACTCCCCCACCTCCCAAAATCCTATACCTATTACTCGTTTATAATTTTCCCTGTCAACCACTAACCTCCATTCCATCTCTATGACTATGCCTATTCTGGACACTTCATATAAATGGGATCACACAATATGTGGTATTCTAAGTCCAACTCTTTCACATAGCATAATGCTTTCAAGATTCATTCATGTTGTATCGTGTTCTTCATTCCTGTTTTGTGACTGAATAATATTCCGTTGTATGAATATACCACATTTTGTTTATCCATTAATGAGTTGATGCACATTTGGTTTATTTCAATGTTTTGTCCATAAATAATGCTGCTATGGACATTCATGTACAAGTTTTTGTATGGATGTATGTTTTCAGTTCTCGTGGGTATATACTTAAGAGTGGAATTGCTGGGTGATATGATGATAAATCTATGTTTAGCTTTTTGAGGAACTGCTAAACTGGTTTCCAAAGCAACAGCATCATTTTGCATTCCCACTTGTAATGTATGAGGGTTCCAATACCTCTGCTTCTTCACCAGCACTTGTTCTTGTCTATCTTTGTTTATTATAGCCATCCTATTTGGTGTGAAGCACTATCACATTGTGGTCAAGGTTTAATTTTTTAAAGTAATTGTCAAAGACACCCATATTCAGTGTATCTGCACTGGAGGTCTCTGACTGGTGTTTCTCAGGGGCCATATTTGACCAGTGTATGTGTTTTGTTTGGCTATTAGGTAGGACATGAACTCTAGTTCTTCAGGTGCCTTAGAGCTCCTTTCCCACCTTATGTATCATATGACTTCATGCTACTTGTGTGACTCCTGTGGGCATGAGTTTGAGACCCCTATCTATACCTTCTGTTTCTGTATTTGAATACTTTTATTCTATTATTATTATGAATAATGAATCAGGATACATTTTAGAAAGAATTTGAAATAATGAGCTTTGGGGATTAAGCTTTCTGGAATGCAAAATTTAAGTTAACCAAGAAACTTAATTCATAGGACATTCTATTTAATCAGAACCTTAAAATTGCTTCTCCGTTTTAGTAAGTTTTGACACCCCATTTGTGGGATCATCCAAACCTTCTGACCAAAGACCTACAGGAACACATTTTGCAGAAATGGCCCATCATCCCCAGTTGCATTGCTTTTGGAAATCTTGAAGTTTGCTTAAAATGTCCATGGTTTGACAGATTCTATTTATGAGATGCTTAGAAAAAAGGCAAAGCTGAAGTTCCATTTATAAAACTAGATCATTATTTGAGACATTAGAGGTCTTTTATAAGCTGAGATATTTTGGTTTCACATCTGTAGTAACAGGACTCTAGGACATCAAACAGATAGTGAAGAATAATGATTACTGAAGAATTCTTCAAAGGAGATCAATACACTTAATAAAGAGATAAGAAATAGCCTGTTTTCAGAGTGAATCAGTGTCCATATCAGAAACCGGACACTTTTTATTTAGAGAAAATTTTAACCTGCATTTTGGAGGACAGTTGGGGTGGGAGAGAAAAAGGGAATCAAATTATTTACCAGGAAGTTATTCTTCTGAAAATATGTTATATAAACTACTTAGCACTTAAAATATTAGTCAGAGCTGTTTCTTCTTAGAGTCAAGACTTTTTAAATTCAGTATGTGAATAAATCAAATGTTTACAAATCTAGACGCTTTATCCTTCTAGTGTTTATAAACTTTAAAAAAATGTTTTAGTGTTTTTATGTGTATGCATGTTGGGGAAGGGGTGCCTTTTTTGTGTGTGTTTTGTCTGCGTGTCTGAAATCCTGTAGTCACATTTTCTGTAGGTTAGACTTAAGGGCATTGAGAAGCTCCTGTTTCCCAAATTCAGTAAAAATATGTTTCAGCATCAGACACACTGCAACAATTGTACAAGGTGTAGAAAAATTTGCTTTTAAGAATTAATAGGATTTCCCAAAGGATACATTTTCTTGTCAAAACTAATCCTCATGATCAACAACTATGGCTCCAAGTAATTCTTTATGATTTCCTTTATTCACGTTTTTTCTAAGCTTATTCTTACATATCCTCCAGGGTAACTTTTATTACAGGAATTGCTGGCTTTTCTGCCAAAAAGGAAGCATGCTTTATATTTATATGACAAAGTAACAGAGTCAATGCTTTTATTCCCCTAGTGGTATTTTTTTAAAAATATGGACTAGTTTTATAATTCTTATTTTTCCCCAATTGCAGCCTTAAGCAATGACAGAAAATTGTCTCCTCTTTTTTCAATAACTGGGGATAAATTACACAATCTTAGTCAATACTGTTCTGGTGGACTTTAATGAATAATTTAGCCTATAGTTGTATAGCTATACATACAACTGTATAACTGTTTCATATAGACCTGGGGTAATACTTTTTTAAAATTGAGTTCATTGAGAAAACAGAACCCTATCCAGTATTCTTTCTGTTTTTCTGTATGATGCAAAATAATGACCATGCACTGGGACTAGGATGTAGAATTCTTGCTACCTATTATGTTGACATAGATGAGCCCAGGTGAATCACAGAGGAACAAACATTTGACTCAATTACATCACAGGATACATTTGATTCATCCACTAAATCTCAACTCCAGGACACCCTTCTGGTTCCCTTGCCCCACATAGGCTCACACGGAGCACACAACAGCATCCCAGCTGGTGGGGACAGAACTGGTGGAGCCTTTAGTTTTGTGGCCTCTGGGCAACACACGAGTCAAGTTCCTTTGGCATAGACTGGTGGTCGTGACTCCTTCCTTCTCCTTCCATTCTTTCCCCTGAGTTGAATGCCTTCTACTCAAACATCTTTAAAGTGCATTTTAATGAAGAATATTACAGAAAAATTGGAAAATAAAAGGCACAGGCAGTAGTAACACAACTATAGCATAAGACAACTCCATCCATTTCTCTGCTTCAGAGAGTATAGCATACTGAGGCAACATAGCATAATAGTTAAGAGACAGTGGCATTTGAGTACCGGCAATTATGCTATGTGATCTTGTGCAAACTACTTAACTTCTCTGTAGCTCAAATTTCTAATTGATAGAATGGAAGTCATGATGTTGTGAGGATTCAATGAATTACTACACAGGGGGCTCCTGGCAGTGCGTGGCACAGTGTGAACTGTATAAACATTTACTATTGTCCTTAAGCAGGATTTTCTCTCTTTTTTCTCTATACTTGACTCTTTAAAAATATAGTTGAGACCAAAGGGAGAACCAAACTTTACCTGTACAATGACTGCTTGTATACCTAATCCTGAATTGGAACCCACATCTTTAAAATAAAAATAAATAAATAAAAATATGGTTGAGTAGAAAAATATGCACACAATTTTGTATTTTGCTTGTTTCATTAAAGATAATAACAATTGCTTCCCATGCTGTTTTATAGTTTGCATAATTATAACTGTAATGACTGAATACTGTTCTGTCTAGTCCATGAGTTAACATTCAAGTTCACTTATCCACTGCTATAAATAATGCTACAATGAATATCTTTATGTAAATTTTGTTTCGCTCTATTCAAAATAATAAAGGTAAAAAACGACCAGAAAAGGGAATGCTTTCATATTTTAGATGTGTCTTTCTGAATAGGATGTACAAATCTATTCAAATTCTTCAATATCACTGTACACACAACATGATAGCATACCATAATAATGTGCCTCTTAATATTTGCCATATTAAAATACTTCTATACATTTGGTTTACTAGTTATATTTACTTTTTTGTGTCTGGTATGTGATGAAGTATTTTGCCCAATTAGTCTATTGCAGAGTTTTAATATTTCCTGATTAATTACATTGTATGGTGGGATAGTAAACATATAGCTCTTTTTGCTGTATTTGGTGGGAATATTATCTTCTGCTTTTCTTACTCTTTTGATTTTATTTATATGGGAAGGTGTATTTCAGATGGTTGGATCTATTTTTATCACTTATAATACTTAAAAAATATATTAGAGTCCTGATAAGGATTTATTTTTCAGATTTGATACTGACTATCTAAAGTCCACATGAAATTTATTTTATTGTATGGCGTGAGGTACAAGTATAAATGGAAAAACTGTCCATTAGTTAGTATTCTACAGCAATTTACTGAAGAATCTTTCACTTCCTTATTATTTTATTTAGGCATCTTTTCACTACTCATTAATTATCATGGAGGACGGGGTGCTCACATCTTCTGTAATACTGATTTGTTTATCCTACTCTGAGCCACTGCTTTAATTCTTTTATTTTGAAATACATTTTAATATTTTGAAGGACTAGAGTCAGTAGCTTCAACGTACTAGGCTGAAGCCACCCTTCCACCTCAACCTCTCAAGTAGCTGGGACTTTAGGCACACGTCACCATGCCAAGTAATTTTTTTATTTTTTGTAGAGACGAGGTCTCACTATGTTGCCCAGGACGGTCTTGAACTCCTGGATTCAAGCAGTTCTCTCATCCTGGCCTCCTAAAGTGCTGGGACTATAGGCATGAGCCACTGTGCTCAGTCTACTTTTATCTTTAGGGGTATTTTGTTTTGTTTATTTAGGTATAATTATCATATGGTAAAATTCATACATCCTTCTATAAATTAAGACAAATGTACAGAATCACATAACCACCACTATTCCCCAAATTTCTCTTAGATGTATAACTAATTTTTCCCCTTCACCATTGGTTTGATTTTTTTTTTCCCTGATAGTTTTGCCCTTTCCAGAATGTTATATGAGTGGAATTGTATACTAGGTAGTCTTTCAAATCTGGCTTCTTTACCTTAGTATAATGCTTTTGGAAATTGTTCATTTGTCATACATGTTATACCTTTTATAATAAATAAATAAATACCTTTTACTGCTGAGTCATATTCTCACTTTATTGATTTACCACAGTTTTTTATTCATTTATCAGTTGATGGAATAATGTTGCTATAAACATTTGTGCTCTGTGTTTGATGTAGACAACTGTTTTTTTCCCAGATGAATTTTCAAAAAGGTATTTTCCAGTTCTAAGAAGAATCCTATTAGGAATTTGTGTGTGTATGTCAGATATATACACGTACAAATGAGCATATATGTGTATATATATTTGAAGGATATGGATATGACATATTTTGACATTAGGTTTCTCAACCAGGAAAATAAATAACTCATAGCTCTGCTATTTCTCAAACTCTTACTTTATCTTATGTGTACGTATGTGTCTGTCTAGTTTTCTTCAAATAAGATATATATTTTTAACCTAAGATTATTGCTGGGTACATTATATCTCTGTTGTTAATGTGAACAAGATATTTTAAAATAGTTATTGCTATTAATAACTATATAAATATTAATTTTTTGTATACTCATCTTGTATTCAGCTATTTGTCTGAATCATTTCTCATGCCAAATAGTTGTTTGTTTATATCTTTCAGGTGTCTGTGTATAAAATCATGGCACATATCTCTTCTTCTCCATTAGACACAGCTAATATTTCTATTTCATGTCTTTGACTTAATATTACTTTGAAAATCTTATTCAATGCAATAGTGGTGACCATAATCATTTTGTTTCTGATTTTAGTAAAACTGCTGCTAGTAGCTCATGATTAAATAGACTATTGACTGGTAGTTTGTAACAACACCATTGAAGCATCTTTTTATTACTATTTTAAATATTTTTAGGAAGGATAGTATTAACTTACATCACAATAATGTGCTGCATTTATTGATGATCATTTTCATATTTAACAAGTTGGTGAAGGTTTGTATTTACGTATTTAATTATATTGAACTATCCTTGCATTACTAGAATAAAATCTACTTAGTCACATTGAATTATTATTTAACTGTATGTTGAATTATTTTGGCTGGTATTTAATTTAACATTTTAACATTTATATTAATAAGGATAATTGATTTTTTGTGATACATTGTTGGGTTAGCCAGTTGTATTTGCTTCATGGTTTGTACTGGGTAGATTTTTCATACAATTTGTTTTGGAACAGTTTATGATAACATAACAATCATTAGTTTTTTTTA
Organism: Carlito syrichta; assembly: GCF_000164805.1. Taxonomy (NCBI): domain Eukaryota; kingdom Metazoa; phylum Chordata; class Mammalia; order Primates; family Tarsiidae; genus Carlito; species Carlito syrichta. Next base: position 263,941 of record NW_007077634.1, on the reverse strand, counting down.
ATAAATGAAATAATTGGTCAAGGACCCATCTAGAAGCTTTTTCAGAATGTATATGAGGGAGAGATTTTTGATAAAATTCCTGGCTTTGTTAAGCTGCTATTTTCCCCAATATACCTTTTCCTCTCTGCTTATAATGGCTTTCCTCTAAGGCCAGGAATGTGCCCAAGAAATGAGATAAATAAATACTTGTTAAATGAGTTATATCAATTTTAATATTAACTATCTCATTATATTCTCACAACTACCCTGTCAGAAGAACATTATTGGTACTACTATGAACTGGAAGCTCAGATAGGAAATTAAATAAATTTGCCAATGTCACTTTGAGTTCAACTAGTAATTACATTTAAATTAAGATGCAGGCCTAGCTTTAGCATGGCAATATCAGCACTAGAATTCCAATCCAAGTTGCTTTGTCTCTCATACCATACTCCATCATACCTCCAAAACATGGGGATTTTAAAATCTCCTTTTTTATTTTGTTTGTGTTTTAGGCATGCAATACTTTATATTTTCATGTTTTAGTTTAATATTAAATGTCTTTCCAATAATACTGGCTTTTAGTGGTTGCAAATTCCTAAAACTGGTCTTGTTTGTGAATGAACAGACACAGAGTTTTTAATAATTCTGGGTTTCCTTGATAAAAATGCTCAAGATTTTTCCATTGACTGGCAGCCCATATTCAGCATGCAATATTTTAACATGAAGTTAATTTAGAATAATTTTATTATATTATTTTATTTTAAAATAGATAAATTTAAAAGTTTATTTTTATAGAGAATATATTGAGGTTGTTCAATCTTCCTGAATGTTTCCTCATATGTAAAATGAGTATATTAGCTTAAATCTGTGTTTGCCTAACTTGTGACACAAATAACATAGTTTTAATGGGTACTTCATACAAATTATTTTCAAGGTCAAATCACTGTATGAATGGTTGCATATTACATAGGATTTTAACACATGTAGGTTCACAAATGTTCTTCAATAAAAAGATATGCTGTGTTATCCTAGGGTTTCCCAGATTTATTATATTTGCTCATTTCTATTCCTTTTTTGGATAACACATATGGTATTATTATCTGGGGAAATACGTACCCTGAGGGACAAACTTTGGAAAATGATAGATCATAATTTTTCTAGAACTTCCTAAAGTCTCTAAATCTTTTACAATGATATAAAGTAAATATCAAGGTTTAAGATTTAGACTGTTACACACAAGGACATATATTCAACAGGGCAAAACCATCAAATCCAGTCTACTCTGATGAAGCTGAGAACCAAGTCAAGAACATAATACAGATTCTGATAAATAAACCAAAGTTATCAACATTAACTAGTAATAATAGTCCAAGAAATCAAGAAGCCACACTTGGAACAATCAAGTTCACATTGACTGGAGGCTTCATATGTGAAAGTGACAACAAGACAATCCATGACTAAAGTAACAATTTCAATATATTCTTAGGAGAAATGAAAGAACTGCATAGAATGGATTAAATTAGAGTTCACAGGTCCCCTATACAAGAGATTTAAAATCACTCAGTATAGTTCAACATTTCACAATAATCATCAAAATGTCAGACAATTGTGCTAGGAAGTCAATTAATTTAATTGTGTAGTCAGATATTTAAATTAAAAAGTTTGGCTAGCTTAATTGGCATGACTTTTTACAAAAACCTTTCAACTTGATACTTTTTTCTCTCCATAATTTTTCTATTGTTGAGACATTGTTTGGTGTAGAATCACACAATTAAAAGAACTATTTCTAATAGTGTACTCCTACTTTTCAAGTTTTAGTTTGAAATATTAATTTTTAAAAAGTAGTAGTTTCATTTAGTCATGAAAATTCATATTGGGCCGGTTCTTTTTTATTTTTTTAACAGTCTTTTAAGATTAAGACATAATTTCACTTGTCATTTTTGGTTCTAAATATCAAAATTGTCAACATGCATGGGTCCCTCTATTCCACTTCTAGGAATTTTTCTAAAGGGGATAATCATAGCCACATAAGTGGGTCAAAGTACTGTGGCACTTTTTTATACAGAGAACAACTGAAAGCAACTAAAATGTCCATTAAGAGGTTTATTAAATTGTACTAATATTTATACAATCAAATGTGATAGCCCCACCTGAATATAATGATGCTACTCTTTGGCATGGAAAGACATTAATGGCATATTGCATATTTTTGAGTAAAAAAATATGAGATTAGATAAGTGTGTGTGTGTGTGTGTGTGTGTGTGTGTGTGTGTGTGTGTGTACGTGTACAGACACAGAGAACTTGTGACAGAGACAGAGATAGACCCTGGGAGAGAAATGAGAGATATAGAAAGATTTGGAAAGACTTTATGCAAGTATTAACAGAGGGTTTTATGTTAACTAAAAGGTGAGATTTTCCTTTTTCTTGTTTTATTTTGTAATGTTTATTTATTATTGAAACTGATTTTTCATTTTCAGGGAGCAAAAGATAACAGGTAGAAGAATAGCCAACAAAAGAGACCCAGAAGTAATATTTGAAAGAAAAAAAAATGTTTAAAACCTAGAGCAAATGTTACTATGGTAATTAGTGAAGGAGAGAAAATTAAGAAGGAGGGTATGCTCAGGGCCATGACTAACACCTGACTGCCATTTTATTGGAAGTTGTAATGCTCGTTACACCTCTTTCACAACTAATAAAACCTTAATTCTCCATCAACCTCTAGTTCAAATCCTACCTCTCCCTTGAAGTGCTAACAGACCATTAAATATAGACATAAAAAGCTCTCTTCTCTAAAATTAAGGCAATATAATCTGCTTTATTCCAAATGCAGTGATTGTGTACCCCTTGAATCACCTCCACAAAAGTGTTTTTTCACTTTAGCAATACATCATTAAAATGGCTACCACTTATGGAGGGCACTCCTCTGACAGCATCTTTTCAGAGTTTTCCAGATGTTTGATTCTTACTATTACTCCATGAGATTAATTTCATTATCCTCATTGTACAGTGTAGGAAACTAAGGCTCAGAAAACCTTGTCAGAAGTCACAGTGCAAGCGCTGGAATTCACGCTCATTAAGATTTCCTATCCCATGTTTTTAACAACTTCATGATCCTGTATTCACAAGTGAAATGAATGAAATACGAAACATCTAATCTGAGAAACTTATAATAACCTATAATGGCTAGCTTGAAATAAGTAACTCCATTTTGTAACAGATCTTACATGTTAACCTAGAAATAACCCCCTTATGTAACCTTCCCATAATCATATTCCATACCCACATTCCTGTGCCCCTCAGTACTTGGAAACTCCCGAGGTGTACAAATTCTGTACCCCTTCACAATCAAATGTTTTGCCAAGAAATGTTAATCAAACTGTACAACTTATGTAACTTCTACCTTTATATACGCCCTGCTCACTTTGTTTGGGGCCAAGAGTTCTTTGGACACTAGTCCACTCTTGGTCGCCAGCATCAATAAAGAACTCATAATTTGACCCTCTCTGTGTGTTGGCGTCATGTCTTGTAGTCTGGTTATAACACAAGTATCAGCTGTTTTCCTCAGTAAGATTGTAATCTTCTTGAAGATGCAAGTGTGTATTATTCCTACTCCCTAACTAAATGACATTCAAATGTTTTCTATTTGTCTTTGTTTTTTACTTACTATGGTAAAGTTATTTTTTGAAAGGAAAATATTAATTTTTTCCCAATAATCCATTCTATAAATCATCTCTCAAAAATTGTATAATACTTCCATGATACTTCCAAGTGTATGAGGGAAAATAATTAGCTTGTACACTAATCAGAGTCATATTCAAATTTTTGTTAAAGTTAGTTGCTCATTTTATTTAAGTAATATCTGCTTTTTTGTTATATTTAAGCACATTGGGCTTAAGTAATAATAAATTAATCCATTCATCTTCTATTTTACAATAAGGACTCAGGCTTAGCCCACTATTAGGCCAACATCAACCACCAGATCTTAGTTAAGCCAATAGTGATTATCCTTTATAGCATTACGCATAAAAGAAAGATGCCTTAGAATTAGAAACAGTCCAATGATGTGGTTTTTTGCTGTGCCTTTGGATAATGTTTAATTGTTAGCTACAACATAAAATCTTATTTCAATGTATAGAAATATTTATTGTCTGGGAGCGGTGGCTCAAGCCTGTAATCCCAGCACTTTGGGAGGCCAAGGCAAGAGGATTGTCTGAGTACAGGGGTTCCAGACTGGCCTGGGCAACTTGGTGAGACCTCGTCTCTACAATAAATCATAAAATTAGCCAGGTATGGGGGTATGCACCTGTAGCTCCAGCTACTTGGAAGGCTGAGGTGGAAGGCTCTCCTGAGCCCAGCAGGTTGAGGCTGCAGTGGCAGTGAGCATGTCACTGCACATCAGCCTGGGTGACAGAATAAGACTCCAACTAAAAGAAAAAAAAAAAAAAAGAAATATTTATTGCAACTGAAAGGAAATACCGACTTTGGCTTTGCCTTAGCCAGTATTTATCCCCCAGGTAAATAAATTTCAATATGTACCTGAGCAGAAGTAAAAATCTATTTACTAGAAGACTAGGACATCTCATTTAATCCTACACCACATAGCCACACATTAACCAGTGAATAATACAACAATTCGACCAAAATTGCTAATATGATTTTCATCTCCAGATTCCTAACTATGAGTTAAAATAAATGTGTTCCTCCCCACCCCCACAACCATACACATATCAGGATCAAGCTGGGAATACAGAACAAGAGCATTAAGATGTGCATTAAGAGCATTTTTTTCTTTATTGCACATTTCCTTTTGTTCAGATTTTCAGTTCAATCTCTGACCAAAGAAATGAGGCATGTTTCTGTGGAAAGCAGCAGTAGCAAACTTAGCTTTCTGACAGTGAGCAAAAATTTACACTTAGAAGAAACACTGTCTAGACAAAACTCTTCTACTTGTTTCTGCGGGAGGAGGGCAAGATCCTTGGACAGAGCTCCCTAGGGGCTGGGAGGGTGGGTGTGGCTGCCTCCATGCAAAGAGACACTACAGTATCTTGCTTCAGGCTGCATTCTTTCAGACAGGAGAAAGAGATTCAGGCACTTATACCACCCATAAAAAACTGTGTTTCCAGCAAATATTTTGCAATTTTTATCTCAATGTCTGCCGTGTGCCTATTCTAGTATTAAATGCTTAAGGGAAAAAAGCAACACCATGGAGAAGTAGCAGTGCCCTGTTCCCATGTATGAGCATGCAGCAAAGCAAACAGATGAGTTTGGATAAATGAAAATCGATACACTTGAAAAGGTCTCTTTCATTCCATTGATTCAGGCTCTGTGGGTAACAGCACAGCAGAATGTGAAATGGTGTTAACATAGCCCTGGCGTAAATCCCATTTACAGGAAATACAGTAACTAAAGTGGATAACGGCATGAGCAGATTTAATGAACCATAATGAACTCTTTACCATGGACTTCTTATAAAGGCTTTTAATATGGTCTTATTGCCATACCATTTGAACCTTCAATGAGGCAAGATAACCCTTTACCGCATAAATACTATTTTTCAAAATCTAAGAAGTCAGAGTAGCAAAATGTAAATCTTGTCTTTAGAGTCGAGAAACACCAAATGTCAGAGCTACAAAGGTGTTTTTATAGAAGAAGAAATGAAAGTCACCAGAGGCGTCATTGATTGCCCAATGTTGCACAGCAACTTGTTGATCAAAAGCTCACCAGAAATCACACAATTCACAGCCCAATGCTATTTTAATTTTTTTCTACAAATCTATTTAGAGAAGTTGAAATGACGACTGTGCAGACAGTTGCCAATGCCAGGAAGGCTGGGAGTGAAAATGAGGCCACAAAAGAATACAACCAACTGTTTCCTGAATCAGATTCTCTCATGGCTGCTACAAGTTTCAAAAATTCTGATGCAGGAAAAAGCCCACATTCTCTTGGGTCCAGCAATTTCACTTCTGGGAATCTCTCTTGCAAAAGACAGTCTCACATGTTTATAACAACAAAATTTACAAACATCAATGGCCACCCATGACAGAGACTGGCTAAAGGATAATAGCACATCTACATGACAGATTACTAGGAAACTATCAGCAAATACATTGAAGATGATGTCCAGGGTGCACTTTTTAAGTGTAAACAATCAATCCATAGAATAATATAACACATAAAGTAGTGTCATTTATATTACGATAGAAACTTCTCTATGTGCCCTCCATGTCTATCTTATACATCTCTCCCTCTTATCCTCATCTTTCTACCATGACATGCTTCTGGAAATGGGAACAAGGGAAGGTTTTGGGGAATAGAGCAATTGAGTGTAGGTTCGTAAGACTGGAGAACATATTGTATTAGTTTTATTCTTTTTGTAAAATTATACTTCATTATGATATAATGTAATGCCTATGGATATGGACTTTGGAATCAGAAAGACAGAAGCTTGAATCCCATGTCTGCCTCTCACTAGTGATGTGACCTGGGAAATACTTCCTCACTCCACAGACCTCCCCTGAACTAAATCAATTATCATATTTAAAACATCAAGCTCAGCACTTGGCAAATAGACCTCAATAAATAGTCACTTAAATAATTGTGGTTATGTTTATAAAAATTCAAATTAAATAGAAAAATACTTAGAAGAAAGTATATTTCAACTAAATTCAATCACCTAAAGTTCACCTGTTATTATTTGATGATACCTTTCCAGAAAGTTCTACAAAACATCTGCTTTTAAAACATGTATTTACAAATAGCCTATTTTTTTGTTTAGACTTTTGCCCACATCTATATAATAAATGCAGTGCATATCTGTATTATCTTAACAACTGGACTGTATTCCATTGAACACCTGCATGAGCCATAATTCATTAATCATTTCCTTATTGGGGGACATTTAAGTTAGTTTTAATTTCCCCCATCATAGACTTGACTGCAATGAATGTTTTTGAACAAACATTTTCTCACACTTGTGTAACTGTCTAGGGAGGGGAACATGACTGGCTGGAGACACTTGGATGAGACACTATTCCTCTTAGAGAAAACAGTAAGCCAAGAACCAAGGGGAAAAAGGTTACCAAGGGAATAATGGAAAGTTTAGTTTTAGTCCAGATCCCAGACTCTGGCACTTCTTTTATAGGTGATGGGGAGTTACTGGAGGTTTTCAAACAAGGCAATGATGTGATCAGAGGTAGGTTTCAGGATGATTAATTTGGAGGTTGTGAGAAGACTGCATACAAGGAGAAACAGAGAAAAGAAGGGACAGCCACTTAGGTGGCTACTGAGGCAGAGAAAGGGAGAGGTAATGAGAGCTTGGGCAAAGGTGATGGCAGTGGAAATGGAGAGAAACAGATTCCAGAGACCCTGAATCTGCAGATGCAGAGGGAAGGACTTTGTAACTTACTGAAGGTCACAGCCAGGGGGGAGGACAGTGAGGCAGGTTGGGACAATCCCTTCAGTGTAACTGTGGTATCTACATCAGCACTGGTGTCCAGACTGCTAACAGTGATACCTCCGGTGGTATCATTAGACATTTCAAATGCTAAATGTCCATGGAATTCAGAGTGATGAGGTCTTACTATGTTGCCCGGGCTGGTCTCAAACTCCTGGGATCAAGCAATGCTGCCACCTCCACCTATCACAGTGCTAGAATTAGGTGTCAATCACTGTGCCTGGACCTAATCTCCTTAACTTATAAGGACATCAGTCACATTGAATTAGGCCTTATTAATACCTTTTAAAACTTAATCCCCCTTTAAATATCTACATTTACATTCTACGTACTGGGGATGCCTAGGTTCAAAAATCCTACCGTTTGAGTTACATATACTAACAAATTAGCTTTGCTGTTTGAACCGTCCCGAGTTTTAGCTTCATTTGTATCATTTGCCTTGAAATATTCCTATCTTAATATAGACCCATCACTTTTTTTTATAATCTAGCATTCTTTACACAGTGCTATAATAACTTGTTCAGACATCGACCAATTCTGCTAGGTTGTGTGTAGACTTCCTCAGGTGAGGACTGTTACTCACCTTTCTATATTTCCAGTCCCTTAGACAGACTCCGGCACGTAGTAGGTACAGTGGTAGTTGGCAAATGAACAAAGACATTTTAGCATTATGAGCTAAAATCCTGGAAGAGTAATCTACATTTTATTAACTTTTTTTGATTAGTATTTTCTGGGCCATAACCTTAAAATGACTGCAGTTAAATCACTGATCTTTGATCCCGGCATCATGAAACCACAACAGGACCCAGGAGACACAGTACCTGAGACAGTGGCAGTCAGAGCATGGGGACCTAGATGGTGAAGGACATGAATGAACAGCAAACCTCACTGAGCATCGTGTCAGCAGAAAGAACGTGCCTTCGTTACATTTTGCATAATAAAAAAGGGAGAAAAGAAACTTACAATTATCTTCTTTGACTTGTCAAACGTGTAATTTTAGATGCCAACGTTTAGAACAATGACAAATAATATACTTACAGAAATAACATAAAGGTATTCAGTAGAAACAGAAGTATACCGAAAGATGTACATTCAAGTGCATTTTTGAAAAGCACTTGTTTCATCAGTTTACAATCTCAGGAAAGCCCTGTACTTCCCAGGGAAAAAAATGTAGCTCCCTCAAAATGTTGTTTTATTCATTTCAAAGCAGATAAAAAAATCATTTTCATTTTCTCTCTCTTAAATTTCTAGCTCACATGGATTAAAGATTAATTCCCTAATAGCATTCCACCATAAGTTATCGTGTTAAAATGTCATGAACTGTTCTTCAATGTGCAAGTCCTCTAAGCAATTACCTTCATGGGCCTTTCCACTGAAGGTAAGTTTGGCTTCAGTCCAGAAAACTCTTTTACTACCTGTTACAAGGAGCTATTACAACCAGCACAAACCATTAATTTTTTTTTTTCTTTAAGTAAATTCATCTGTTAGGAGGCTGAGCTAAATGTATGACTTTTGACAATCACCCACACTGAGTACAATTCTTCTCTTATTCATTGTTTCTGGGAGCCAAAGAAGAAAAGATGCCCAGGGACCACTCTTGTGCCCTGAACAACTTCTGATGAGGCCTAGAACGTCTGCTGAGATTGCCCTTGAGGGCTGGTGTTGTGGTTCTGGGGAGAATGCAAACACATCCTCCAGGAAGTGTGCCCAGGGGCTAGAGGGAGGTCCTGGGTGATGGTGCACATTTCTCAGGAGATGATGTACAACATGGGATGGTCTTGGCCACCTGTCTTTAGTAAAGGACAATTGGAGAGGATATGGGGGTGTCTCTGGACTAGAGCCATGGAGTCACACAAACACATTTGTATGAAAATAACACAATGATTTCCTATTTTTAAAATTTCTTTTGAATTATTATTTCAGAGCTTTGTATCACTTCTAAAGTAGATACATGATAAAGAGCTTTGAATTCCTTGCATAGACGACATTCTCAAAAGTTTTATTAATAAGTCGATTTTGAGGTTTAATATCTATTTGCCAACTTTCTTTACAAATACAGTAGTACCCCCTTATCCGTACTTTCACTTTCCATGATTTCAGTTACCCACAGTTAACTCGATCCAAAATTAGGTGCATATGACGATACAATAAGATATTTGAGGGGGGACCACATTTACATAACTTTTTACCACAGTATATTATTATTTTAATTGTTCTATTTTATTATTAGCTGCTGTTAATCTCTTACTGTGCCTAATTTATAAATTAAACTTTATCACATTTATGTATGTATAGAAAAAAACATGTATATATAAGATTCAATACTATCTGCAGTGTCAGGCAACCAATGGGGGTTTTGGAACATACCCTACGAGGATAAGGGAAGACTACTATATATATTTTTCTTTGTCATGTCATATTTTCCTCGATGATATAATTATGCTGGATCAACATCTAATACACGATATTTTAAATCAGATATTAATAAAATTCAACATTCTCTTTACAGCCTCTTCTCTTCCTTTCATCTAATCCAACTCACACCTGGTTACTATATGAATTGTTTCAAAGCATAGCACCAATTTTGCAACCTCCCTACCCCAAAATGACATGTACATACAGAGAAAATGGAAACAACACCAACATAATAGAAAACAGCAGTGACTAAGAATGGGGAAGACAAAGACATTCACCACATTTCCATACCAGAATATCACTTTGTACACTTAACATGCATCATTAGCACAACTCATAAATACATTCTAATTTGTTTATAATGATCTTCAATTAGATGAGCTATTATTCTCAGAAATCTCCCACTTTTTTTTTTTTTTTTTTTTGAGTCAAGAGTCTCACTCTATCACCCAGGCTGGAGTGCAGTGGCATGCTCAGCCTGCTGGGCTCAGGTGATCCTTCTGCCTCAGCCTTCCAAGTAGCTGGAACTACAGGCATGTACCACCAAGCCCGGCTAATTTTTTGATTTACTTGCTATATTACCCAGGCTGGTGAACCCCTGGACTCAGGCAATTCTCTCACCTCTGCCTCCCAAAGTAATAGGATTACAGGCATCAGCCACCACGCCTGGCATCTCCTACTTTTTTAAAGCAGTATTCCTTAATGAGGAATTGGAAGTAATTATAGGCATGGTTGTCAGTACCCATACCCAGAATTTTAAAATTATTTCTTATTTTTAAAATATCACATATAAATGAATATATTTTATTTTTTATAGTGGCAAAAGAAATAGTGATATCAGCAAGCTCATTTAATTTTGGACAGAAATTTCTATATTTAAAAAATTCCAAATCATAATTACATTAAGATATCTATTTTACCATTTTAACTATGTAAAATCAGGTCCATAAGTACATAATGTGTGAATATAAATTATTTTATTTTTAACCACCCTTCCTGGTATTTTTGTGTGTGTCTATAAAATCTTTTATTAAAAATTATTATCTTAAACATTTTCTGCTTATGTTTATGAGAATATACACTTATTAAAGATTGCTACATGTGTCTTTCTCACTCTTTGATACTTTCAAGGTCAGGTCTGGGTGACCAAGAGGTTTTGGTAGAAAAAAGTTCATCAAGATCTTAAGGAATTAGATTATAAAGAAGCCTTGTAAACTAATCTCCACATTCTGAATACCTATTAATAACTTCTCTACATGTTCATATGTTCTTTTCCCTCTTCTCCCAGTCCCCCCCAAATATCTAGAGAAACACAGATACATACATAGGCATATCTCTATATCTCTCTCTCACACTTAAAATGTGAGGAAAGATGATCTCCTTAGGATGGGGAGAATGAGGCATAGATTTCTTAAAAGATCTCTTTTCCATGGAGGAGACTTTTCCGGGGCATAAGGAAGGCAATTAGTTGACCATGAACTTTGTTTATCTTGTCAAACCCAAGTATGAAAACTCTCAGTATCCATACAAATGAAAAGATCCACTTCTCTGATTGACTCTAAAATGAAGTCCATTATTCCATCAAGACACAGAAAGACTTTTATTTTCATTTTAAACAATGTAAGCAAGTCCCATAATAGTCATTTGAGTTAAACAGAGACGCAAACCACAGGGCAACATCACTCAAATCCTACCACTAACTAATCCAGCAAGTTCCAGAATTGAGAGGAGGAGAGATCAGCAGAAGGAATGTGATCAGTCATGCTAAACTGGGCCTGGAGTCATCTGATCAGACTGAAAAATTTCATTAAGCTATTTTGTTAGGTTGAGTTTATCTCCAAGTAGTCATTTCAGAGCTTAACACTGCTTGACTGATTCTGATGGTCTTCAGTGCAGGTACAACATGGAGGTGCAGACATTCTCGAAACACTCATTAGTATCAGCATCTCTGCCTCCATTGAGGCTATGGCAACCCCAGGCCTCTGCCCTAACTCCAAACACCCACGGCCCACCACCCACCAGCCTAGGTGGCCTCACACCCTGTCTGGGAACTGGGTTCATCAAACCTGCCTCTTGGTGCTATTCTTGATGACTCTGGCCTTGCAATCTTGCCTACATTTCTTAACCACGAGGCACCTGTGGTATGATAGTAAAATAGACTGGCTGTGAAATAAGAAGCTTAGTCATTAGGACTGGGCTTTGTCTTGTGTCACCTTGACAAGTCACATGATCTTGATCACATGAAATGGGCTTCTCCAAATCACAGGGTATTACTACAGTATTTTTTTCCTTCTGTTAAGATAGCCTAAGTCATTTCTATTTATTTTGTGACAGTTGCTTGATTTGTATACTTTTCTAAGACATGGATGCAACAATGCCTTAAAGTGTTTTGTAAACTATAAAGCTCAATGCCATATATTGTTGTCTTGTTTGTCTTCTACGGCCACCCAGGTCTGTAGATATATTCTGTCAGATTCAGCCCTGTTTTAGCCAATGTCCTCCAGGGATGTGGGTATTCTAATGGCTAGCCCTTGGTCTTCTAGTGGCTCACTCCTGGTCTAATCCCGCCTCTGAGAAGTGGGTTGAGACGATCCCAGTTTATGACTTGGTTATGAACAGCTCCCCAAGTCAGTGATTCTTTATATTTTTTTACTTTTTTAGTTTTTTGAGTTGGAGTCTCAGTCTGTTACCCAGGCTGGAGTGCAGTGACATGCTCATGGCCACCATAGTCTCTACCTGCTGGGCTCAGGCAATCCTTCTGCTTCAACCTTCCAAGTAACTGGAACTACAGGCATGCGCCACCACGCCTGGCTAATTTTTTGATTTATTGTAGAGACGAAGTCTCGCCATGTTGTCCGGGCTGGTCTTAAACCTGTGAGCTCAGGAAATTCTCTTACCTCGGCCTCCCAAAGTGCTAGAATTGTAGGCATGAGCCACCATGCCCGGCCAGTCAGTGGTTCTTAATGTTGGCTTTATATCAGAATCACATAAGAAGTTTTGAAAAATCATAATGTTCAAGCTACTCTCCAGATGCTCCATGTATTTCTTAAAATATCTCTTTTCCATGGAGGAGACTTCTCAGGGGCATAAGGAAGGCATTTAGTTGGCCATGAACTTTGTTTATCTTCTCTACACGGAAATATTATTCACATGTTGTAGTCAGCATCTAACTACACTGAGTCCTTTGTAGAACCAGTGCTTGGGCTCTGAGTAAAACATACATCACAGTCAGGTGACTGCTCTCCCCCAGAAATTATAGAGAAAATATATTTTAATTAAAAACCTTACTAATTAATCTCCTGTTACCTGAAAAAAAAAATCCAAGGAAACCCTCAGATTTATTTTCTCCTTCTTTTTTCCTTTACAAGTACTTGGCTGTCACCTGCTGGGCTCCCCACTTAACAAAGTATCCTGCTCTACAGTCTCAAAAAGAAGACAGAGTATTTAAAAAATACTGCATCAGTCAGAAATATTCTGAACAACAATCTATTTTAGGAGCATTTTCTGCATAGCTCCTGACTTCACAGCTTAAATATGTGGCAGGTCATTTCCACATGGGCTCATGGTTGGATAGTGACAGAAGACCCACGCTCTACTCTTAACTCTGCCTTCAAAATTGCTGTGTGACCTTGGACAAGCCATTTTCTTCTCTGGGCCCCAGTTTTCTCATGTGCAAAATGAAAAGGTTGGCCTTTGAGGTTCCTGCCATCTTCATCTCTGATTCTTTATTGAAGACTTTGTACATGGGGAAGACCAAGACTACACAGGCACAAAGTGGGTCCAAATTTACGGAGGTGAACAAATCAGAATAAACTAAAAGTTGACTTTTGAGACCATGAAAGTGTATTATTATATGCTAAAGGGAGAACCAAGTTTATTATCTTTCACTGTGAAGGCCCCTTCCCTCTTCCCAAACCCAGGGATGAAGTCTAAACAGTGACTGCCTGGGGACACCCAGGTCTCGTCTTGACCTGCCTATTCCTCTCTTTGCTGAGTTCTGCTGCCTGAGACCTGGGGATTCCATTGGACTGTGCTGCTGTTTTTAATCTGCCTCCCTAGGATTTGACTCTAGGACAGGTAACACGTTGCTTCCAAGAACCTGTATTTGTGGTAGATTCTGGCCACCACACTCAATGCAAGTGAGAGGTAGGATATCACCAGCCCCTAGCCCCGTCCCAGGTTATAGCTTGGCTGGGAACAGCCCCTTACTCAGTATTTCTCAACCTTGACTACGTATTGGAATCACATGAGTAGTTTTGCAAAATCCTAATGCTCAAGCTACTCTCTAGACACATTCTATCAACTCTTTAGGGATAGTGCCCAGACATTGTCATTTTTTTTCAAATTGCCTACATGATTCCAATGGCCAGCCAATGTTGAGAATCACTGCCCTCCTTGAACCTTCCAAGGATAAAATGAATTAAAATCAGCTGAGGATTTTGAGAGTCTAAGCAACAGAGTTACAGATCCAGGGAAAAGAGACCTGGAATGATCAAGTCCTGAAAATATCATGGCCTGGTAGAGGCTCAGACATGGAACTGTGGAGTAGAAGAAACCTGGTTCTGGTGAGGGTAGGGTGGGGCACTACAGAGCAGGAGCAAGACTGAAGGATGAACAGAGGTAGGGAGGTTTCAAGGTCACACAGGAAGTGACAAGCTATATCTCAGTAGGTGGTTTGAAGAGCAAGGGTCAAGCACTCAACCAAGAAGTCTGGGTCAGGAACCCAGTGAAACCTCCCTAGGCATAATCATTACTATTTATGGGATGCGTTAGGCTTGCAATTCACGTTTACCTCCCTTTATCTTATTTGATTGTCATAGTGAACCTCAATGACAGTCAGTACAGACATAATTGCAGGGACTACTTTATGTTCGAGAAAAATGAAGCTTAGAAAGTCTCAATGGCTTGTCAGAGGCCACATAGATAAGTGGAAACAATAAGAAAGGACTTGATGACAAAATTAAAGCACTTTACCTCAGTCAGGGAGGTATCTTGTTTAGGAAAGAAACCAACTGCCAGTGGTGGTGTGTTAACACAGACACTCACTGCTATTTAGGCAGCACTTTACAGGTTACAGAGCATCCTTATAGAGCTTACCTCCCTGGAAACTCACAACAACCCTGTGATGCAGGGCATGGCATTTTTGCAGATGAGAAAATAGAGATGAGACCAGAGTCACAAGCCTGGTTAAAAAGCAGTCCCTAGATTCAATGTCCAGGTGAATGTTCCCTTCTTGGTCCCATGCTGTCCCCAGATATGATTACCCTGTGTCTGTAGCAAGAATTGGTTGAGAAGTCCTAACTAGAATGAGCAGCAAAAGATGAAAAGCTGGTAGATGCTAAAACTGATAGGACTTAGTTATAATTTCTGTAATTTTTGTCCTCATTTTGATTCAGAAGTCATCTCCAAATGGAATGGTGCACAAAGTCAGAAAAAAGCTTGGTTTTCTAAACAGAGCCAAATTCTAGTAATTTAACGATTGCCATCTAATAACTTGTTAACTTTATTTTTGCATTAAAAATAATTACCTCTTGCATTGGCAATGGAGAAAAATCTTTTATAAGTAATGTTTTGAGATTTTTCTGACTTTATTGCCATGGCTAAATGAAGTTGGGGCATTTGGGTGAAATAATAACATGTGATTGACCCATGTGATTTACTTTCTTGAACACATCTTTGTATCATCATCTTCACAGTAAAATTAGAAAAGCTGGGCTCCAGTGTCTGGAAGAGTAAAGAAGAAAATTTATTCAAGGATCAAATTTTATCCCTCTTTTCAGCATCGACACTAATCTCACCTGCTCTGCAAGACTTGTCTGATCTCTACCTCTTCACAGGATCCAGTCAAATCTCTCCCTTCACCTCTAACAGCATTTTGCTTATGTCTTCCTTCTAGAATATTCTGCTTTACATCATGGGTCTCTATGTGCATTATTCTTCCTTCTATATTCCTAAGGGCAGAGATAGTTTTATTTATTTTTTGCATCCTCCATAGCACCAGACAGATTATTCAGTCAATGAACATGTGTTGAGTAATTGATTGAACAATTATGAGTGAATTCAGATATCAACTAAAAATTCTTGAACGTGAATTTTACACAAAGTATTTATTTAATATCTTCAGATGAATGCAACAGAAATAGTATAATCTAATTTACATTGAAGGTCAGTTAAAGCATAGTTCATGTTTTTCTAATTGACTGCTTAGTTAAACCTAAAATGAGAGTAAATATCATTATCAGACATTCACAGTGGAAACATGTGCTTTTAAAGAGGAAATGGGCTGGGCATGGTGGCTCACGCCTGTAATCCCAGCACTTTGAGAGGTGGAAGTGAGAGGATTGCCTGAGCCCATGGGTTTGAGACCAGCCTGGGCAACTTGGCAAGACCTTGTCTCTACAAGAGATAAAAAAATTAGCCAAATATGGTGGCATGCACCTGTAGCTCCAGCTACTTGGGAGGCTGAAATGGAAGGATCACCTGAGCCCAGCAGGTCGAAGCTATGGTGGCTGTGAGCGTGCCACTGTACTCCAGCCTGGACAACAGAGTGAGACTCTAGCAAAAAAAAAAAAAAGAGGAAATGGATGAATGGTTGTGATTCTTATGTGGCTTATATCTATGTCCTCCCTCTTATTTTGACCACAGTGTCTTTTCTAACACACTCTTGTCCATTGATATAATTAGACAAATGTCACTGGGACTAAGAGGGGTGTGCAAGCACTAACTTAAAAACAAATGACCACCCACATGTATTTTAAAATATGCCTTCCAGATAGAGAATGGGCCTCCTCACATGAGCTTATGACAAAATCTTAACTTATTACAATTAATTAGTAGAAGTAGTTTAAAATCTCATAGCTGTTATAAGAGTACTGGTTGCAAAGTTAGGAATTTTGCACATTTTCAAATGTCATGATTTGGTTCAGTAAAGCTTCCAAAATTTTGATATGGATGAGCCTAGCCAAGGCCATAGGATTGAAGAGGAGAAAGGCACTTGATTTGAAGCTGCATTGGCACGGCAAGCACCCTGCTTCTGTTCTGATTATATGTTTATTTGAAGAAGATCTGGGGGCAGGGCTGAAGGAGGTTAGGAGAGGGGATTTCACCACCGCAGAAATTCAAAGTTCATGTGTTGTAACAGATGTGTTATTCAAAACAGATGTGCTCCTAGTCCTGAACCTGACTTGACTTCTAAAAGCCTGAGTTACTATGAGTTACTAAGCCTGAGTTAACATTAGAAGCACTATTTATGAGTGGTGCCATTGCTTGCTGGAACTGTCCATGTAGAAGCAAGTAGCTAAAGTCTATCAATATAACAGGTGATTCCAAAGGCATCCTGGAGTGAGGGGCACTCTGTTGATGCTTAGAAGCAGGAAATAGAACTTACTAATGCAATGCTGCTTATTTCCTAGGCCTTACAGAGTCACTTAATTGTGAATTTATGGAATGAAACTTTAGCTGTGGTTTTACCATCCACCAAAAACATGGTCATGTGGAACATTATTTATTGAAGGTGGGACGGTATTTTAGCACAGGGAGGGAAAAACACTTCTAAATTAAGTAGACCAATTCATTGAGCTTGAAGCCTTGAATTCTGTTTATTAAAAATAAGTCTGGGAGACACCTCATCAATAAGTGTACCTGGTCTCAAACCAGGTGACATGGAGACCAAAGTGAGGCCCAAACTTTACCTATACAATGAGCATTTGTATACCTAACCCCAAATTATACCCTACATCTTTAAAATAAAAATAAAAAGTAAATCTGATTTTGCCAATAAGAAAGATGTAAAGCTTACTGTTAAGACACTGATTATTTCAGGTCCCTGGAAATATACTTTTCTCTCTTGTCCCTTCCCATTTCTTCCTCTTCCTTTCCCTTTCTTTTCTTTCTCTTCTCTTCCTTTTTCTTCCCTTCCTTTATGCTTTAAGCTCACTTAAGTCAGCATCTTCATTCCATAGACAACAATTTATTTCCCAGAATGGGAAATCGAAGGCCAACCTGTTTCTAGAAGATTCCATTTCTAGTTTGAAAATAGCAATGTAAAAACATCATTTTGAATCAAGGGCATTTTGAAAGACACCCACAGATTTCGGCTTCTCCATAATTAATGAAATACTGGGGTTTAAGTTGCATTCAATATCCATGTGTTTAGTTCTTACCTTCTGGTATGGAAAAATGACATGCCTAGTGCCTTTTCTTCCCCAAACCATGAAACTATACTGTGAAGTACTGTGATATATGACTCAAAAGGATCCCTGCTCATGTTATTAGTATATTTTTCTTCATTACCGTTTATGTCTTTGGGCCTATTGGAATCCTGAGCCTCGTTTGCAACAGTGCAATTAAATCACTATTGACTCCCTTTCCCATATCTCTAATAAAAAAAGCGGATAAGGAAAAACATTGCCCCTTGCCAAGGAAACTGCACCTCTTTTTCTGCATTTATTGCCATGTCTCCTTCTTGAGCTTGCTGCCTCACAAATGGCTTTGATTTTGCTTGCAGGTCTGTGTTCTTATCCAAGATCTACACACCATTTTACAAATGGAGTCAAGAAAGGTACAATAGATTAAATATTGATTTAAGTGTAAATCCATCCCTTCTAGCATGAGAGCAAAGCAGAAGGGCATTGGGTTAGCTGCAGGTATGGCCACTCCTGCACAATGATTCCTGCATGGCATGATTCTAGAAAGCCAAGGGCAGTCGAGACCTGGCAGCGCCACCTCTGGCACTCACTTGAAGACATGGAAAGGGACAAATGTGCTTTGACTTCTTTTTTCTTTCCCCTTTACTTCACCCTTCAGAAACCTGAGTCAAACAGTATTTTTAGTGAAGGGTCCACAAGGAAACTGACAGGATTGTACAGAAAGTCAGCCCAATTCCTGGCTCTCTTGCTGATCAGGCATGAGTAGCCTCCCGAGGACAATCATCCTTTCCTGGACTACCTTATGATGCTGTTTCCAGGACCACCACATGAGTTCACAAGTGTGCGAGGCTGTTGTGAAGATGGTGGAGGCTGGAGGGGAGAAAGTTCCACTGTCTGTAACATAGGATGACACACTTGAAAATATGGTTTTATTTCTTTGTTTTACTTCTGTTCTTCGTGTTTAATTCACCAAACATTTTTTTCTTGGAAATAAAGCTCTCCTGGTGTCCTGGACAGCCTTTAAAGTACAAATTCTAAGGCAGAACTTAAAATTATACAACTTCATCAGTACAGAGCAGCCTCATTAGACACATGTGCCCACCCTACAGATTCACCCCCCACAGTTCCCTTGCAACAGAACAATAATGTTAAAAGGTTTTTATTTTGCCAAACTCCTTATACATACACAAACTGATTTGATCTTTGCAATGATATCATCAGGTGGCCAAAGAGGAAATGATTAACCTCACTGGGAACTGAAGAAACTGAGACTCAGAAAGGTGAGACTACATCCATGGCCAGTAACGGAGCCAGGCCTTGGTTTTTCAACTTCCTAAATAAGTCTTTCTATTTCCCTGCCTCACCTTGCCAGGATCACTATGATCCTATTCCATCATATACCATGAGAACTTGATTACCTTAAGAGAAGGGTAACCTTATAGCCTCAAGGCCCTAGTAGTGCAGACTTGATACATATTAGAAAATGAACGCAAAAGAAAAAACTCTGAATGTGGGTAGTCAGGGTTAGAGGAAGAAGGGACCAAGAAACTACATATTTAAGCAATAAATACCATCCACTGCATTCATATGTTTGCAGATGTGTTCTTCAAAACAAACGGGTTGCAATATTCATGTTGAACCTGGAGAGTGGGATGGGAGAAGAAGAATCCAGAAATGAATGCTAAGTCATTGTCATGGCTTATTGTGACAAATAGTCATGACAACGACAAACTAAGTCATTGTTGTGACTTATATTGAAAAGGATTCATTGTGATTTGTTTGGTAATACCTGTCAATCATATGGCATGGCAATGGAGCCCATATAATGACCTAGAACAGTGGCTAAAAACCAGGATCTGGCTGACAGTACTTGTCCTGGAGACATGTTTTGCTTGGAGAATCTTATCTTTCAGAAATTTCTGAATTTGAAGACCTTTATGGTCTCCAGATCTCCACAGTCTCCATCACTCTCTATCTCTTACTCTTGGCCACTTCCAACTTTTATTGGTTCTTGAAGGCATTTTGGTTCATGATTCTGATCTATAGGTAAAATTACCTATATCTGGCATTGAAATTGGTCTGATTGGTTTTGTAGGCCGAATCTTACTACGAAGAGCCAAGAGTTTTAATCAATTGTACCATTCAATCTTCACAATTATTTTTGCAAAGTTGATCTTATCATTTCCATTTTGCCAATGAGCACACCAAGACCAGGGTGAGTAACTTACCAAGGTCATAGCATTGAATATCTGTCTTTCTGATTCAGCACTTAAATGGCCCCTTGAGCACAGTAGGAGTCAGCACATAATTGTCAAATGTACATTGATGATGTTCATGTGAGAGTCTAGGCTCTTTTTTCCACACCTTATCAAAAAAACTTTAGTCTCTAGTTCCAGAATGTTCCATTAAGTTTCTCTTTTTGCCACATGCATAAACAGTACAGAAAGTGGCCTGAACACACATTTGTATTAAAGAAACCATGCCAAATATGGAGATCCATGGAGAACCCATGTCACTGTTCAGGCTCTTAACAGCAGACCCCAGCCAGACTCTCCTCTGAACAACCTTGAGATGGGCCTTCATCGCCTGAAGGTAGCTAGCAAAATTTTGGTCTCTTGCCATGCTTCTGAATTTTAAAATGGGAGTGGGAAGGAGTTTCCTAGTTGATAGTTTTGAGTGGATTAGATCTGCAGTCACTGAACTATTTACTTGACTGTCTTTTGGACTGGAGGCATTTTTGAGATTTCCCCATTGCCCTGCCTGTGTGTGCTTATATGCACACAGGCAGCATTCTCCATGTAGCCATAAACATTGTTTTATCATTCTGTTCCACCTCTTTCTACTTATTTCTTGCAAATTGTATCCTGGCTCATGCTATGGCATAAGATCCATTAGGCTTACCTGAGAGATATAGTAATGCATATTGGGGTGTGTATGTATGTGTAATGCACATTTTTCATTTCAATAAAAAAGTAGTAGCACACCTGAAAGGGTTGGTGGCACCACTGTGCACTGCTACACCAGTTACAAACCACTGGTCTAAAGAATAAAGGTCAACATCCTGAGCCTGGTATTTAAGACTCTTCATAATTTGGGCTCAATAGAATTTTTTCATCTTCTTACAACTCACTCTTGCTCCCTCAAAATTAAGTTAAATTGACCCAAACCTTGTCCTTCACTTTCCATCTTCTGTGTCTGTGATGACTCTGTTTCCTCTGCATGGAAGGTCCACCCTTGAAAGCCAAGTGCTGCCTTCTCCAAGGAGTCTTTTCCCTCCTATCTGGAGGTCACCCCTGCCACCTCTCACTCTGCATGTGATTTGTTAAATCTTTCATCACTTTGTCTTTTGTTTTAAGACTTATTTGTGAATGCATCTTAACTCCTTTATTAAATTGTAAGTGTTTTCAAAGTATGATCCATGGCTGCATATCTGCTATGAGTGTTTCCCTCAGAGAAATTCAATCCACCTCATTTAACGTAATGGAAAGTTCAAGGACACTCATTGACTTTATTTTGAGGTGCCGCAATTAATTTTTCCCAGTTCACTTTGTGTCAGCTGCTGGTTGTTCCCTGCTGTTTTCTTCAGGCCTATCATAAAGTTGCCTGTAGATGGCTCTTGTGTACACAAAAAGCTTCTTGAGGACCTTCTCTGACTGCAGGTGTGTGCCTGGCCTGTGCTGGGGTGGGACTAGGCTAGAAGTTCTGGAGATTTAGCCCTCCAGAAATGCCCGTCAACAAATGAGAAGCTGGTAATAACTGACTCAGCTGACTCTCCTCTCCACGGGATGCTTCTGAAGTGTGTTCCACCTAGTCTCCCTGAGAGTCCTCAATGGCATTGGGCTCCCTATGCCCACAGCTGTACTGCCCACTACTGTACCCTTTATTGTCTTTTCTCCCTTCCTACTCTGACTTGGCAAAACTAAGTAAGACCTAAACTAAGATAAATTCTACCCTTTCCCATCAGTTCTGGTAGTCAGAAGCAAATCTTTCCTAATTGGTGTCTGGGATTAGTCTATGCAACATGGCGAAATTAACTGATAGATACAGAAACTGGCTTTGTTCTCTCAAGCAGTTTCTACAAGGTAGGACTTGTACAGGGAACACCACCATACAGGGAGCAGTGTTGGGAGAACAAGTTAACTGGACTCATCAGAGCCAGCTGGGGCTTCAGGTACAGTTTTACCACAGTGATTTCACCTGGAAATTACTGCTGTGTTCAGTGTTGAGAAAAGTGATTGGCTCTACTGAATGCGTTGAAAAAATACTCCTATTACAGTTTGGATAATAAAATAAAACCTGTTATCATATATTTAGGAGTGCTCAAACCACCCTGCTTATACTGCTAGGAATAACAGAACCAGAATCTCAGCTGAAGATATAATACCTGATCAGAAAGATTAATGTTCTTCCCAATAATGACATTTTAACCATAACAAAAAGAGCAATTTACTTTTCCAACTTCCTCTTCTTCCTACCCCAGCCTGTCAGAGAAAATCACAGTCTCACACATGAAATATTTTCAAACTAGAGGTGGCAGGTTTATGGAAAATTATTCTGAATGTGTCTGGGTTCCGACCAACTCTCCCAGTTCTATATTATTCATGGTAAGCATGACTTCCAAGGCTTGGCTTTGTCAGATTTTCCTATTAATTGTTAATGTAACTGCTAAGTTGCCCTGGAGTGTGTGTTATTTTCTCATTTATAAAATCAAAAGACTTGGAATAATCCTTCATTAGATCAATAATATTCTCATCAAATGAACAGAATGCTGTTCCAGTGAGGGATGTTATAGTGAACTGTGCCAGTGGAGTGCTATTCCTGTCACCCTGAGGGTTTGTCTCTTTACCTCCTTCCCTATGTTCACTCTGAAGACAGAGCAGTTCTTATCTGGGCCAAAGCAGTAACCTCTTAGCAAGACCACTGCCCCTCCTTGAAACTTCTTAAAACCACCCACCATGTTGTCATAGGCTTATAGATCTGACTGTGTGATTAGCCTGCTCTGAAACCATTGAGTTTTTGCAGAGAAATTATTTTTAATCTACCTGGCATCCATTCTCTTCTTCTAGAAGAGCTCCTCTCCTTTCTTTTATTTTTATTTGAGATTCAGAGGGTAAAGTGCCTGCTTCCTACATGGATATATTGTGTACTGGTGGGGACTGGACTGCAAGTGATCCATTCCCCAGACAGTGAACATTGTACCCAATAGGTAACTTCTGAATCCTAACCCCTCATCTCCTCTCCCCATTTTTAGTGTCCCCAGCATCCATTATTTCCATATTCCTCTCTTTTGTGTGAAAAGCTGCAGGGATTTCTGGGTGCTTTTCCCACAGCCCTATCATCCCAGGCCCAGGGAGGACAGAGGACCTATGATCAGCCATTAGGTATCATCGTTTTGGACCCTGGACCTTTACCATGTGCTGGAGGATAGAGACAAAAGTTGGAGCTCTGAGACCCAACAAAACTCTTCTTGCTGGGGACTGTTCCTGACATTCTTCTTTCCTAGCCCTCTGGAGGTACTGTTTTCCAAGCAATTCCTGTCTCCAAGTCTGTTCTCCAGCCTCCCTGTGCACTTTGTAAGTTCCCCACATGCTTCCCATGAATGTACTTTAGCTTAACCTAGTGTCTGTTTCTGTTGCTTACAAGCAGGGAACCCTATCTAATACAGCTCATTGTTGCCTTCATGATAAAGACTCATTTCCAGTCTCAGTTTTTGCCAGTTCTCTCATTGTCACACTAACCCTGGACACATCAGCCTAATCACTACTCCCTGGGCAGAGCAGATAGCCATACAATTGTTTGTGCTGTTTTTTTATAAAGTCTATTTTTCTCCTTAAGAATCTTTACCCTCGCGCTCATCATCCTAACTACTTGGGAGGCTAAGGCGGGAGGATCGCTTGAGCCCAGGAGTTCAAGAGCAACCTGGGCAACATAGGGAGACCCTATTTCTACAAAAAAAAAAAAACAATAAAAAAGGATCCTTGCCTACCATTCAAGGCCAAGATGAAAGCCTATCCTTTGCGAGGCTCTCCCTGATCTCTGCCTCTGCTCCCTTCCCTCTAGGCAGACTCAATTCTTCCCTAGTCCAAAGTCCTACATTTTACTGTCCTATTTAGCACCTATTACTCTTCCTCAGACTTACACATTGGTGTGTTTGAAGTTCCCAAAGGCAGGGACTATGACTTAGAATGTTTAATCTTCATTGTCCCATTTAATTCTAGGGGGAAGGCATTTCATGGGATGGTGAGGAGTTCTACTTTAGAGTCTCACATGCCTGGCTTCAAAACCCAACTCTCCACATCCCCTTCTCTTATGCCAACCAGCTGCTCAACTACAGCTACTGTAGCTTTCTAAGTTCTCTCATCTATGAAGTAGGGACAATGGTGCTTTCTTTCTAGGATGGTTGTGAAAGTAAAATAGAATCTGGAGACAGGACTTATACAATTAAGTACTCAATAAATGCTTGCTGAAAGAATATCTAAATGGGTCCATGGTTCTTCAAATGGGTCCATGATTCTTCTAGTTTCCTGATTTTAAAAAAATCCACAAATGAAACACATAGAGTCACTTAAGGATAACAAGAAGCACACATTTCAAGGAATATAAATATGCACACATGTGTGTGTGTGTGTGCGTGCACACATGTGTTGTTTCAATGCCTCTCTTTTGGTCAGAGTCAAGCATAACAAACTAATGGGAAAGACAGGTTTTCTGTGACCAATTCACATGATCTCACATGTAACAAGGAAGTGACTGCCTTATAACCACAGGGATAATAATTCTCTGGCCCCAGACATATAAAGACAACTCTTTTGCCTCTCAAGGAAATGGTTTATACAGCTCTTCAGTGTGTAGCCAGTCAGAAGGTTTGTGCTCTAGGGAACAAAGATATATTATTTTCCCCATCAAAGTGAATTCTCTTACTAGTACAGGAGCTGTTGAGTTAGGTGAGGAAGCTAACCTGCTCTAAACATCTGTGTTGAGTCCACCAAAGGAACAACGGGAACCACAGCAAAGGCCAGGTTGGGTTACGATATCTATTTATCTAATAAGATGAAGTTTTTGAGTTAATTGCAGCATGATCATTGGGGACATTATGAGTGTCCAGATGACAGCAAATTAGTTGTAAGAAATATGGTTGGTAATGAATTAAGGATGAGAAAATTCTTAAAATATTTGCAAAAGAGAGAGTGCATTCCAATTCTAATTTTACCAGAAAGGACAGGGTAAATCACACAGTAAAAATCACATCTTCATTTTTTGTTCCTATTTCTTCAGACTCTAAGACATAAATCTTGGAGTCTGCAGAAGCACATTGTTCTACCAGGCAGAAGAGCAAAATTTTTAAGGGGCCACTCAGAAATAACGGCAGAAGGAGGAATAGAACCCAATTCCTCCCATTAAGCCCATCTTAATCCTGAGTCCTTTGTAAGGGGGGGGAGTGTAAAGGGGTGGGGGGTGTCTTTGATGTATATTAACTGGATTGAAGATTAGATAACCTGGGTCCTAGAATGGTCTCTGCTGGTCAATGCAGTACTCTTGTTGGGCCTTGGACAATTCAGGCCAAAGCTGGGTCTCAGTCCTCTTCCTTGAAAAGGAGGGGCTATGTGATGTAATCAGGGCACCTCAACCAGGCTCCTATACCCTAAGTGTTCCAAAGGACCCCTTAGGAGTGGTTGGGGAAAGTGTCTGGCTTTACCCCAGCACTCCCCGCTCCCATCTCAATAAGACAGTTCTGCATTTGTATGTCTTATATATGAACTTTCAAGTCAGGTTGCGTCAAACAAAAGACAGTGCAGCTAAATATTTAGGGAAATTCCAGTATAGACAATTATGAATGAGAACAAATACTCATACAGTGCTTACCATGTGCCAGGCTCTTTTTTAAGCACTTCACATATATCAAATCATTTCATTCTCATAACCCCTAAGAAGTACTATTATTATGCCCATTTCACAGATGGAGAAACTGAGCTATTAAACAACTTGCCCAAATTAATAAAGCTTGTAAGTGGCAGGGCTGGGATTTGAGCCAAGGCAGTCTGTCTCTGTGATTGGTGTTCCTAATGCCTATGCAATACTACTTCTTCCTATTAACCTTTCTCAGAGATTCCATGATTCCAATATCAGATACTTGGCCTCAGCTATAAACATATACCTTGTCTCATAAAACTCATCTTGGCTTCCAAAATATTTTCCATTACAAAACTTGTTTGAACAAGAATATTGATGTATTGCCCCTTAGCTAAGGATGGGCAAGAGAATGACTTTGGATTCCCTTAGCAGGATATAGGCGTTTAAAAGACACAAGGAGCTTAATTTTTCTTCTTCACTCTTCTTTCTTCAGGAATTTCACATTGACAGACTGTCAAAGGCCAGGAACCAAACCAAATAGTGAAGATAAGGAAATTGAAGTCAAAGTTCCTGGCATGAAAGACTTCAGAGCCCAGAGTGAAATAAACACCTGTAGTTCATAGAACACATCCTGAGGTAGCCATACACCAGGAGAGCATATCAATAAAGAAGATCTCAAAGATCCTTGGGACTGAGAATCAAGACAGAATCCTAGGGGAAGAAACCTTCCAAACCAGAAAATTGATCACTGAAAGATTTAGCCAGGTAGATAAGGCAGGACAAGTAAAGAAAGATTTAGTTCAATAGACGAAGCAGGGAAGCCAATTTTGACTAAAGGTAGAACATATTCCAAGACATGCAGATGAGAGATAGCACAACATTCTTGGGGCACCTGAAGAATGGGGTAGTGGGTATCAGGGGCATCATTGAAGATGGTTCAAGAGAATAGTGAAGACTTCATATACTAAGGAGCTTGGATTTTGCTCTTAAGACAATGGAAAGAATTATGAATACAGAATGGACCAAGCAAAGGGCTGCAGGAATTAGGAGTGGGAAGGATTGACAGTATTTCTATTACCAATCAATCAACAGTAATTGGGCATCTAAAATTCAAGGTTTAGAATTAGAAGGAGTTGGTTCTGCTCACCCATAACTCATTTTCCATGATAGCACCTTAGAACCACCTAGAAGGCAAGGAAAGGTCCCTAGAAATGGATGTCCCCAAGAGGGGTAGACTCCTGGTTCACACCATATGCATAGACTGGGAGGTAAAATGACTTCCAGGCTGATAAAACCTCACTCTCACTAAAACTCTATTGTACCTGGCACCTAAGCCATTGCTACTCACATAATGAATGAGCCACTGTCTCTCTCAGGATTTAATTTCCTTTGTAGATACCTTTCAGGTAACCTTGAGTCCCAACTGTTCTTTATTTTCTATATTGTGGTCTAAGTAGACTCTATTCTCCAAGTTTACGGCCCAATTACATAACTGGGACATTCATTTGCTTTGCCAGAATGTTATTATTTTAGTATTTGGAAAAAGATGATGAGTGCAGTCAAGAAAAGGTACAACACTTCACTTGTGCTAGTAAGAAAGGAAGGAACGATTATTGATCACTTACTAATCACTTACTATGGAGGCAGTGTCTCTGCTAGACTTTTCTCTCGTGGTTCACTTCCCTTAATCCCCCAAGCACCCGGTGAAACAGGTGTTCTTCTCATTTTACAGATGAGAAAACTGAGGCACAAAGATGTAAATATCATTCACAGAGTTGGTGCTGAAAGACTCGAAGCCCAGCTCTGCCTGACTGCAAAGCCTACACTGCTTTTACGCTCTACACAAAGCTTATCCTAAGATTAGAAAAGGTTGCAGACATTGTGTGTGAGGATGTGTGGAAAATTCCAGCATGATTATGGGGATACCAGTGCTGATTAAATCATTCACAATATTGTGGGGTAACTTAGGGTGACCAAACCTGTGGAGTGTTTTAGCATCTTTTGGTTTGTTACCATTTTCCAGCTGACACTTTTAGGCTGAGCTGTCAGATCTCATCAGTTAAGACAGCCGCTGTGGAAGTTTTTATCATGCAAACAGGACTAATCTGCTCTTCTTTCCTTTGGCCTGGCTGTCTGTATCTCCTGCTGGGTGATACAATTCAATACGTTTGGCTCTTAAAGAAATTGAGTTAGATCTTAGGAAATTATTACACACTTACCTCTCCTCACAGATCTTCAAGGATTTGAGCCTGGTACAGAGAAACTCTTACCTCTCACACACTTGGTCTGAGGAGATGACATCATGCAAAGTATGGCATTCCTTTTTTTATTTTTATATTTTTGAGTCAAGGTCTCACTCTGTCACCAGGCTGGAGTGCAGTGGCACAATCATGGGTCACCACAGTCTCAATCTCCTTGGCTCAGGTGATCCTTCTGCCTCAGTCTCCCGAATAACTGGGACTTCAGGCATGCACCATTATACCCATCTATTTTTTCTGGGTTTTTTTTTTTTTTTGGTTTGTTTGTTTGTTTTGTTTCATTTTTGGTAGAGATGAGGTCTCACTATGTTGCCCAGGCTGGTCTGAAACTCCTAGGCTCAAGCAATCCTCTTGCCTTGGCTTCCCAAAGTGCTGAGATTACAGGCATGAGCCACTGTACCCAGCAAAGTGTGGCATTTCCATGAGCGTAATTAAACACAAGCAGGGTCTTCTTATTAGCATGTTTCAAATATTTAGCAAGATGAAGAATACATTTACATGCGTAATGTCTATAAGAACATGCCTTCTGTTAGGAATAAACCTTGAAATCGTGAGGCACCACAGGTTATGTTCTTCACCTGCCTTTCTGTGTTCACATTGAATCCAGAAGTCCAAGGGGACATTCTAAAACAAAAGTTCACATGCCAGCACCTACAGTCAGAAAACTGACATCTCTAATGGCAGTGACCCCAAGATTCCACATGAGGGCTGGTGCTTGTCCCTGTAGGCACAGGGGGAAGTATTAGGGGCTCATTCTGTTACTTTGATATGATTGTTTTGATGACAGAGTTGTGTAAAGTGGTAATAATAACAATAGCTTACAAAGAACATTCACTTCAAATTCTCTGTGAAACTAAGCAGGCTATATACAAAATGTAAATTGCACAGGATATCTCCTTTAACCCACATAGCAACCTTGCTGTTGGGTATATTTATCTCCATTTAAATGATGAGAACTCTGAGACTTGGAGAAGAAATGTGGCTTGCCAAAATCCAAGGCTCTGATTAAATCCCTGACATTTTAACTCTAAATATTTTATTCTAATGAGGGTGAAGTGTGTATAGTCTTTGGAAGATAGAAATTACGCATGGAAGTACAAGTTTGTTGTGATCAAGCCTTGTTGTCTATGGTGTATGGTTATAATCAACTGATTCTAGAAAAGCAAAGCTGAATAAACTTTCATGGACCGCCCATTCTATCACCCCATTTTTACAGGTGAAGGACAGGGTGAAGTAGGTTGGAATGCAGAGTATCACACAGCACCTGCTCAGACTTTCTTATGCTTACGGACATGGGAAAGAGAAAAGTAGGGGAAGCCGGACAGTGGCCCACATAATTGTTTAACTACCCCAAAAGGCATTCCCAACCACTTCCTCTGCTGCCTACTTTTCATCACAGGCTGAACAAACCAGAAACTCAATTTTCCAACCTCAGATTTGGAAAAAGATATCCCTTCCCTGTTACAAGAAGAGAGGCACATGGAAACCCCTCAAAAGGCTTCCTGCTTTAATGGAGTTCATAATGTAGTAGAGCTGTTTCCAACTCTAAAGGCTTCCTGCCTTTGGAGGCAATGGTGTGAGGATATGCCTGGAGTTTTGGCTGCCATCTTTCTTCCTTTTGGGGAAACCCAGTGGAATTACTATACACTAACCTATCACTCTGACATCAGAGAACTAATGAGTCATCTTCAGAACCATCTAACACCAGACTTTTTGTTACTTGATTAATATGTGTCCTTAAGATTTAAGTTACTGTTTTTTGGGTTTTCGGATACATGGCGTCTAATGCATCTAGGTGATATGGAATAGAAGTCAACAAACATTTTGCATGGCCCTTTCCTCTCTTTCAGTGTTCTGGAGGGATCCAGGGCTCTAGAAACAGCTCTACTACATTATGAACACCGTTAAAGCAAGAATTGTGTCCACCTAGGTCATATATTCTTGCCCTTAGCAATGTGCCTGGTACATGGTAGGTGCTTAATACATTTTTGCTGATTAATTTTAGTTAATGAATCAATCAAGCATTCTGTCCATAAACATTCACTGTGATCCCCTAGTATATGCCAGGCACTGAGAGAGATACTGATGATAAAGAGAGAAATAAGACATGCACTCTACTCTGAATATGCTTGCGGTTGACATGAAGGAGACAGATATGGACACACAATTATGACACAGTGTGAGAAACACTGTAACAGGAAATCAGTACTATAACAAAGTGTTACCAGAGCATGGGAGTGGGGGTGTGTGGAGCAACTAATAAGAGCAGATCAAGATTAAAGAGTAGCCTCTCCTAACAGACTCTGCCATGTTGATCAGTTTTGGTGTTCAGTTCAAACAAAAAATGATTATTCAGCACCTACTCTGCACACGACACTATTCTTGGTCATTATAAATAGTCACAATACAAACATCTAACCTTTACAGTGCTTATAACGCACCAGTCACTGTTTTTGTGACTTACATTTATTTATTTATTTATTTATTTATTTCCTCTTCATGACAACCCTACACAGTAGGTACTACTATTTTTCCCATTTTATGGATGGTGAAACTGAGACAGAGAAAGAGAAGATTAATTTGCCCCAAATAACACAGCTAGTAAGTGTCAGAGCTAGAACTGAACCCAGGAAATCTGGCTCCAAAGGTCATTACTTAAAAAACTAGAATGTGATTTAATTACATTTATTGTTTTACGAATGTTGAACCAGCCTTGCATCCCAAGGATGAAGCCTACTTGGTCATAATGGATAATTTTTGAGATGTGTTGTTGAATCTGGTTTGCTAGGATCTTGTTGAGAATTTTAGTGTCTATGTTCATCAAAGATATTAGCCTATAGTTCTCTTTTTTTGTTGGATCTTTACCTGGCTTGGGTATCAATGTGATCTTAGCTTCATAAAATGATTTGGGGAGGGTTCCATCTTTCTCAATCGCCTGAAATAGCCTCAGTAGAATTGGAATCAGTTCCTCCTTAAATGTCTTGTAGAATTCTGCTGGAAAGCCATCTGGTCCAGGGCTTTTTTTGGTCGGTAGTTTTCTTATTACATAGTCAATTTCCTTGATTGTTATTGGTCTATTTAGGGTCTCAATTTCTTCTTGTTTCAACCTAGGTAGGTTGTGTGATGACAGATGTCAAAACAAAAACCACATGATAATATAATTAGATGCAGAAAAAACTTTTGATAAAATCCAGCACCCCTTCTTGATAAAAACCCTCGAACATCTAGGCACACAGGGAACATACCTCAAAGTAGGAAAAGCCATCTATGAGAAACTCACAGCCAGCATACTCCTAAATGGACAAAAATTGGAACGATTTCCACCTGAAAACTGGAACAAGACAAGGATGCCCACTCTCACTCCTCCTGTTCAATATAGTATTGGAAGTCCTGGTTAGAGCAATCAGAGAAGAGAAGGCAATCAGGGGTATCCAAATAGGAAAAGAGGAAGTCAAACTATCTCTCTCGTAGATGACATGATTGTGTACCTTGAAAACCCAAGAGAATCTGTCAAAAACCTCCTTACACTGATAAAGGCCTTCAGCAAAGTCTCGGGATATAAAATAAGTGTGCAAAAGAAAATCTCATTTCTTTACACCAATAATAAACAAGCATAAACCCAAATAAGAAGCACAATTCCATTCACAATAGCCAAACAAAAAAAATGAAGTACCTTGGCATCTTCCTAACCAGAGAGGTGAAAGACCTTTACAATGAAAACTACAAAACTCTGCTCAAAGAAATCAAAGATGACACAAACAAGTGGAAAAATATCCCATGCTCATGGATTGGAAGAATCAACATTGTGAAGATGTCCATCTTACCTAAGGCAATCTACAGATTCAACGCAATACCTATCAAATTACCAGCAACATTCTTCTCAGACCTAGAAAAAACAGCACAGGAATTCATATGGAAGCACAAATGACCAAGAATAGCCAGAACAATCCTCAGCAAAAAAATCCAAAGCAGGTGGTACCACACTACCAGACTTCAAACTTTACTATAAAGCTACAATCATCAAAACAGCTTGGTATTGGTATAGGAACAGGCATATAGATCAATGGAATAGAATTGAGATTCCAGAAGCAAAACCTCAATTTCTCAACCAACTCATCTTCGACAAACCCTCCACCACCTATCACTGGGGAGAGGAGAACCTATTCAGTAAATGGTGCTAGGAAAACTGGCTGACCACATGCAGAAGATTGAAACAGGACCCCTATCTATCCCCATACACAAAAATTAACTCCAAATGGATCAGAGACCTAAATGTAAAACCTCAAACCATAAGAACCTTAGAAAATGAAGGACATACCCTCATGGAAATTGGAACTGGCATCCAATTCCTGAACAAAACTCAAAACCCACAGGCCATAAGGGATAAGATAGACAAGTGGGATCTCATTAAACTGACAAGCTTCTGCAAACCCAAAGAAAACATCAAGAGAGCAGGGAGACAGCCTACAGACTGGGAAAAAGTATTTGCTAACTCCAGGTCTGCCAAAGGCTTAACATCTTAGATCTACAAGGAACTCAAACATGCTGAAAAGGAAAAAACAAACAACCCCATTATAAAATGGGCAAAAGATATGAACAGACACTTCATAAAGGAAGACATCTGAGCAGCCAACAAACACATGAAGAAATGCTCAACTTCACTAATCATCAGGGAGATGCAAATCAAAACCACACTGAGATATCACCTAACTCCAGTCAGAATGGCAATTATCAATAACTCAAAAAATAGTAGCTGTTGGAGCGGGTGTGGCGAAAAGGGAACACTCCTACACTGTTGGTGGGAGTGTAAACTAGTGCAACCTCTGTGGAAAGCAGTGTGACGATTCCTAAAAGCTCTAAACATCAACCTCTCATATGACCCTGCAATCTCCCTACTGGGAATATACCCTGAAGAACTCAAATCACTCTATAAAAAAGATACCTGCACACGAATGTTTATTGCAGCATTGTTCACAATAGCAAGAACCTGGAATCAACCACACTGTCCATCAAAAGGGGACTGGATTTTAAAAATGTGGTACTTATACACGATGGAATACTATGCAGCCAAAAAAAAAAAGAACAAAATCATGAATTTTGCAGCAACCTGGATGGAGCTAGAGTCTATAATACTGAGTGACCTCTCACAGAAACAAAGATCTGAGTATCACATATTCTCACTCATATAGTGGATCTTGATCATCCAATGCACTACCATGAGAAAATGACTGATAGTGGTGGGACACCATGGGGAGGTGGGACATCTGTCTGGGGACGGGGAGACACCTGTTATCAACAAGGGAACCTAAACGAAGCATATTTGTATACCTAACCCTTAACTGTACCCTACAATATCAAAATAAAAAATAATGATTAAAAAAAAACAGAAATACAACCCTATCCTATATTCAACCCCAGAGTTTGAAAAAAATAAAAATAAAAATAAACTAGAATGTGAAAGACACATCTACTGTTCTCTAGAAAGTTCTCGTCATTTGAAAAGAATGGAAATAGATGTTTTCACCACTCCCAGTTTCCTGCATTTGATCTGGATGCGTGTTTTGCTGGGTTTTAATTCTAACCGGGAGCCTGGCACCAGTTCTGTTCTTCAAGCAGTCATCCCTTTCTTGCAGAGCATGTAAATAACCCAAAACATGACTGCATTGATTTCCACCTTCATTTCAAATGTGGTCAACAAAGAACTAAACCCAGAGTTGGGCTGAGAAAGTCTTTCCTGTCTGTGGAAAATGAGTTTAAAGACACTTTCCACTGAAGACATTTTTTTTTCTTACAAAATGCAAGAAATGTGAAGTCTAATTACTTAACTGTGCCAGATATGCTTTTTCAGCTTCTGCTAGACTGAGCTCAACACAAACTGTGCTTACTCTTGCATACACAATGAGCCTCATTAATTCTTTCTTCCTTCCAAGTGCACTGGAGGAAAATGGTAACAAAACTAGCGGCAAATTCTTCTCTTTTTGGTGTGTCTGTGTTAGAAGCTTCACCTCAAATCTGGCTCTCTCCACTCTGAGCAGCTGGACAAGGGAGGTTGAAACTTACAGGAATGGAATTGTTTCTCCTGTGGAATATTATGCAAAAGAACCCTCCCTGAGGAAATCTGCAAAGAAATGCCATAACATATGAAGCTGTGGGTGCACCTACTCGCCCCATCCCATCTATATTATCAGTGCACGCACTCTCCTGAATGATCTGAAGCCACAGCAGACACAACTGAGCAATAATATACACAAAACTTCCCAGCTATGTGTACATAAAATAACATGACATGGTATATATAGATGTCATTATTTCATACCTCTTGAATCTCAGATCTTCTAAGTACATCAAATATCTTCAGTGTGAGATTCTCCAGATTTCTTACCTTTATCCAACTCGAGGGTTAGCAGCCAGTAGTAGTTTTAAAAACTACCTACAAATTCTTTGATTCTCCTCACTTCAAAAGCTAGAGCTGATTCCTTTTTTTTTTTTTTTTTTTTTTTTGAGTGTGGACTCTACATAGGGACGTACTTCTTCTAATCTACGGAATGTGGTAGAAATGAAAATATGACTTCCAAGTCTAGGTCATTATGCTGTGAGGGCACTCAGGCAGCCCTAGAAAGAAGTTTCTAAGCCTCCTTCCCATAGCCTGTATTGACTTTCCAGGTGTGGGAGCAATCCATCTTGATGGTTGGACCCTCTGGCCCCAGTCAAGTGTTTAGCCCTGGCCAACATCTTTTTTAATTTTTTTACTTTAAAGATATGGGGTACAAGTCAGGGTTAAGTATACAAATATTCATTATGCATTGTTGATGCATTGTGCCCCCATTTTCCCCTGGCAGATTCCCACTGCTGCCAATCTCACCCCCACCCCACAGTTTCCCACTACTCTGGTCAACATCTTGAGTACAACTCATGTGAGAGTCAGACCACCCAGCTAAGCTGCTCCTATGTTGCCTACCCACAGCAACTGTGTGAGATAATAAATGTTTATTATTTTATGCAACTGCATTTTAGAATCATTTGTTAAGCAAAAATAATTAGCATACTGCCAGGATAAAAAGATAAGTGACCTATGAAGGAATGACATCAGACTTCCCTTACTGTGGACATCCCATCAGCAATAGTAATGCCCAAATATAATGAAATGTCATGAATGATACAGTAAAAGTGCCGATTTTACCTACTGTTTTCCATTGTTAACCCCCTCTACCTACTTTTTAGTCCAATCTTTTCTAACTCCTCCTGGTTGTTGACTATTACTGTCATTTGTATTTCAATACCCTCCCCTTCTCTCTCTCTCTGTTCCTCTGGTTTCTTGCTTACAAACAAAAGTTTCTTTTATCAAACAACAAAAACCACCACCAACAAATGAAACTTCATTCAGGCTGGCTACTGCTTCATTTTTCTCTTTTCCCTCACCTTTTCCGTCTCCGTCTCAGCTACCTCTACCCTCTCACAGCTTCTCATGCATGAGCACTCCCCTGCCACATACACACACACTTACTCACATGCACACACTCACACACACACTCTTAGACTCACAATCTCACACACTCATACACACATATTCTCACACACTCACATACACTCACATACACACTCTCTCATACACACATGCTGAAACCACTCTCCCAAACACCACTGGGGAGATTCCCAATGCCCTCTAGGACAGCTCCTCCCTTGACCCTCTGGCCACCCTGCCTGGCTCACGCCCAGCTCACAAGTGGCTGAGTCCTGCTTTCGTACTTCACTACTGGTCCTCTCCTGTCTTCTCTAGTGGTTCATCCTCCCCGTGCTGTTTTGTCTTGTTTTTTTTCCCTTCCCATAATGCTCTATTCCTCAAACTCGCTTTAAAAGCATATGAACCCTTTTCCATAGGAGATGCTGTCCCTGGACTATAGATTGGAGTTGTAGGTCCTAACCCTAAGGTCCATTTCCCTCCTTGGGCCTGTTGGCTTCAACTCCCACTTACTATGCCAGCCTGAGTTCTTTCTTAATTTCTGGGATCTCAAGATATCTCTTGCTTGCTTGGAGCACTGCTTTGAATTTTGGTAAACATGCTACAATTGTGGGGCTTTTTTAAGCACTGTGGGAGATGGGGTAGTGGGCCCCAATGAGCAGCTCAGTCATTCCTTTGCAGAAGATTATCCAACTGTTCTATCTCATACTTTAGACATGTCCCTACTTGATTTGTCCCTGCCACCATTTATAAAGTCCCTAACAGCAGTGGCTTCATTTTATTCCTCTTTAGTAATTTCTCAAATGGGGCTTTCACCCCAGAAGTTCCTAGATGAATAGAAAAAAAAATCAAATATTAAGCATCTTAATTTCTTTTTTGAATAACTATATCAAGCCTAATAACCACTTATTTCTCCTCCTTTTTTTTCCTAGCAATGCCTCCAAGGAACCCTCAGTGCCCTCAATATGCACAAAAAAGTTCTAGGAAACCAGATCAAGCTAGGAGCACAGAACCAGAGCAGAACGTAGCCTCGGGAAGAATTCTTTCTCATCCAGGATAATCACTAGTTCTGATTACTTTTCTGGTTCCTGATTTTAAAAATGTAGGTTGTATCTAAAATTAAAATACATTACTCCATTTTTATACTCAGTAAACACAAAATGACAGAAAATTTCCATAGTCCTAGGCTTTTATTCTGTTAGAAAATAATAAACCAAACTTGATTTGTGGTTAATATCTGAATATAGGCAATTAGAACCTAAATGGAATATGGTTATTTTCTAGAAGTCCAGAAGAAATTCGTAACAAGATGCCATTTCTAAGTACAAACACATGAAAAAACAGACAACACTGTAATCTTGTTTTCTTGATATCTGCAAATGTGTCATTTCACCCATGCTTTCTTTTCTAAGCGATTTTTCGAATTTTCTCTTTGGACTGTGGTAAAGCACACTCAGAGAATGCCATCTTAATAGCCTTTGCTGGGTCCAAAACACTTAGTGAATTTTTCCTCCTTCCACAGCTTCCTGGGAGCTGTCACGTCATTGATATTCATGAGCAACCACTGTGACAGTTTAGTAAACAAATCCAATGAGGTATCCATCTCTCCTGTCATATGTGACAAAAATACTTCAGAGGCTTTATTTAGGCAATGTGGACCTCCAGGCTCAAAGTACGTGGGGATTTTATTTCACAAAGGCCCCAGACAGTGAAGTATTTATTTTACACTCCTGGACCTCATCAACTATATGGCATAACCTGTGCTTATGTTTATCTTCTGCAAATGAGTGACATAATATGTCAATGCCACCTGCTTCATGGTAGGGAGGAGGGTGGGAAAGCAGGAGGAGAGAAGTGCAGGATGAATTAGTTAATATCTGTGAGGTACGTTGCAGATGGAGAGTGATATGCAAGTGTGAATTTCCATGATGGTTCCCCTCTCCTTAGTGCTTGCTAGAGAAGCAGATACAAAAGCAGGAATATGAGTAGTAACGTTATAACGTGTCACTTAGATACTTTGTTTTTGGAAAGTAAAGTTCACTGCCGGTTTTTGTGGTGACAGGAATATGTGCCCTCACCCCACCTCTCTAGGGGAGAAAAGGATTTTGCATTCTCCATGGCACCAGAAGTGGGGGACCCTTCGAAAACATTGCAGTCCTCTTATAAAGTCATCAAGCACGTGTGGCTGTCCCTAGATTCTATCACCACCATGACATAATCTTTATCCTTTGTGCATATATATGTTTTCCTTTTGGAAGAATAATCAGTTCCCTTACAGGAGAGTGTTATAACCTCAAATTCTACTTAGGGTATAACTAACAGAATTTCCTATGTGTTTCCACCATAATTCCATGCACTAGAATGTTCAAGATGTTCAAGACAGCATTATTTGTAATAACCCCTCACTGGAAACTGTCTAAAGACACACTGAGAGTTAAAAGATAATACATCATGGTATAATCACACAATGGAATACTGCACAGCAATGAGAACGAGTGACTTATAACTAAATCTGATGCAAAATATGTATCTTACATGCATAATAAAAATGGAAAGAAGCCAAACACAAAAGAGTGCATAATGCATGATTCCATTATATAAAGAACAAAAAAGCAGGAAAAACTAATCCATACTGTTACTGGTGAGCATAGTGCTTACCCTAAGAGGGTACATGGTGCTTGGAAGGGTTCATGAGGGAGCAGGGCTGACAATGTTCTGTGTCTTGATTCGTGTATTGTAACACAGGTGTGTTCAAGTTGTGGAAATTCATTGAGCCATATGCTTATGATCTGTGCACTTTTTAAAGAACTATTGATAAAATATTTAATAAAAAAGAGCAGCATTAACTAATTCACTACTGTTAGGTTCAGCCCGGTTTCAAGGTGCCAGGTGCCCCTTGTTTCTGATTTACAGCTTGCTTAGCATAGCAAAGCACTTGCTAGATAGATACATCTGGCAGAAATAATATAAACTGGTAAGTTTTTGTGAAATTCAAGGAGTTTTTCAAGAAACCTAAGTAAGGTAAGTAGGTAACATACCCCATCTTTTGGTTCCCTAGCTGGCAATCTGTAGATGAAGTAAAAAAGGCATTCTAAGAATTCTACTTGGCATATCACCATGCACGCATACTACACTGAGGGCCACACCAGATACAAGATCTACAGAATGCTTTCTCTTAAGGAGTAAATGCTGAAAATGGCTTTTAGAGTTTAAATTTGGCAACTGAATAACAAAATATAATGCAACTCCCACTTAAAGGATATGACATTCATTCCTAGAAAACACCATTGGAAAATCTTGTCTTCATTTAAGTTCTCACTTAACTTACCTTCTCATGGTGCTAAAAAAACCTCCTGCAACATGATTTAATTGTGCCCTTGAGGGGCAAGAGAGAAGCATATAGTGGACTCAACATGAATTTAATTAACGGGGATGGGTGGTGGCGGATTAGGAACTCCTTGTAAAACCTGAAATCCAGTAAATGAACTGATATATCCAAATTGGTTATTTTGCCAGCATATATACCATCTTAACACCAAACCCTAGTGGCTAAGAGTAACAGGTAGAATTGTGTGTGTGTGCATGCGCATGAGTGTGTGTGTAAATCAGAGTCATAAGATATGCTTATGTGCTTTGTGTCAGCTTTTCTAAACCAAAATGCCATCTTGGCTGTTTACCAAGTGCAAAGACCTACCCTGATATTAGACATATCTGTGACATGTTACTGTGCATCTCAACCAATATATAATAAATTAACTGTATTTTTTCTTTCATTTGTAGTATAAAGTCATAGATTCTTAGACTAAAGAAACAAAACCACAGATTCAGATATGGAATGGATCCCAGGAATATGTGATAATCCCTTCCACAACACCTTATGTTTCATGTTTCTGAAACCACTCATTCAAGTAACAGTTCTTCAAATATTCAAGGTTTGCAAACTTCAGGCACTGTAGTAGAGTCCCACAATACAGTAGTAAAGAGTCGGCTATAAAACCCCAGCCCTTGTGAAGCATACATTCTAGCCAGGTAAGCCATATAATGAACAATAAACTTAATACATAAGTATAGTATATGGTATACTAGAAGGTGTCAAATTCCATGGAACAACAACAAAAAAACCCATCAGGTGAAGGGGTTTAGAGAATACAAGGTCGTGGTGGAAAGAGGAGCAGATTGTAATTTTCAATAGCTTGGTCAGGGTCTCTGGTTTCATTGCAAAGATCAGTCTCATCCTTGATGGACATCAGGGAACATTGATGGTATGAGACTCTCACTTAGACGGATGGGCTCCCTTTCTCAGCATTGGGCAGACTTGTCTTAAGAACTGGCCTGGGTCTACTTCATAAACAAATAATTGCTTATATCTCAAAGTTGCACACCATATGGCTGCAATGATGCTGGCTGTGTTCTCTTCAAAGCAGGTGTTATTAATTTCCCACCACAGCCATAGAGTAGTCTCAATAAAGCTTCTCGGCAACCAGACGAATTGACTTGCTTCTTATGGTTATCCAGTTGAACCAATTACACTTAAAGGACATCTGCCAAAAATAATGCCCTCCATTTTTGAGTGACTGATAATTATGTCATTGTTTCCAGTAATAGTCAGATAGCAGGGCAAATTGTCTTTGGAGACCTTTTCTAGTTCTGAACAATCAGATCAAATCATCCATGAAGAAGAAATTTCCCTTATTCTCAATGGCCTACATGGCAATCTTCCATATGCATTCACATCATTAGCATATGAATTAAAAATAAAGAGGGACATGCAATGTGACTTTAAGGTCACGATCTAGTCTGTCCTCAACTCTCTGGCCTTTTTTTTTTTTTTAATATCCTATTCTGTTCTTCTCGTGAACCTGATGCATCAGTCTAAAGAGGCTACTTATACTTTTTCATATCCCTTAGGTATTTTTCCCACTAGTCCTTTGTGCTTGCATTCTCCATCCCAGAAAGACAACCGTCTTCCCATAAATCCTATCCTCTCTTTAAAGTCTTACATATATTTTTTTTTCAGTTGGGGTCTCACTCTGTCTTCCAGGCTAGAGTGCAGTAATATGATTATGGGTCACCGCAGCCTCGACCTCCTTGGCTTAAGTGATCTTTCCACTCCAGTCTCCTGAGTAGTTGGGACTACAGGCGTATGCCACTATGCCCAGCTAATTTTTTTTGTAGAAACAAGGTTCCACTATGTTGCCTGTTCTCGAACTCTTGGGCTCAAACAATCCTTCTGCCTTGGCTTCCCAAACTGCTAGGATCTATAGGTGAGAGTGACCGTGTCCAGCCTAAAGCCTCATCATGTTTTTCCTCTTTTGGGAGGAACTCTCAGCCTCCCAGTCATTTCTCTTGTGGTTGCCTCCTGGAGCATTTATATAGTGTCTGCACTGTTTCTTGGCTCCAGTCATAGACTACCTTGTACTGTTAATTATGTTTTATGTCTGTGCCTTGTTTCCCTGGTGATACTGTAAGACCCTCAAGGGCTTTGTATTTCTGGGCCTTTGCCCAGATTCCTTCACCTGTTAGGCTCTTAACTGATGGTCGTGAAAATGGCAGTATTGGGAATAATGAGTTTTCAGACAGTAGACAGAAATTTGAATCCTTCCTCAAATGATCCTTAAATGGTCTGTGAACTGAGACATGGAGATGTTCCAGTTGTCCCATAATACCACAAAGTTCCTGCATGCAAGGGTAATGACAATTACACTATGACTGTGGGTTGGGTGTCAGCAATGTCAAGATATTATCAATTTTAAATGACAGACCATTTTCAGAATTGTGAAAATGTGGAGAAAGAATGTGCTTCCTAAGTTAGATAAAATATTGTGAGAAAAAAAAAAAAAACCCAGTGAGGTAAAATGACAACCACTCATCTATGATCAAGAAAACTACACAAATGAAAGTATGAAGTGCCACTGTTGAGCACCTAATGTGTGCAAGGCTTGGTGCTAGGTGCTTAAGTTGCAACACTGTTAATCTTTCACCAGTCCTACAAGATAGGTTTCATATCCCCATTTTTAATGGAGGGGACGAAGTTTAAAGAGGTTGACTGGCCACACTCAAGGTCACTCAGTGAGGAAGATGCATGGTGAGCATTTAAATTCAGGTTTGTGGTGCTCTTTACATGTCAATGCACTTCTTCATCCTTGGGAAGTAAGTTGTCGCAGTGGCTGCCTCAGGTTTTTTGTTTGCTCCAGTGCAACAACAGATGAAAAAAATGAACTCAGTTTCACCAAACGATGAATAGCTGTCTACATCACCATCTTCCTGTATAGGTGAGAAGACTGAGGCCCATGGATGTATCTAGCATGCCTTAGTCCACACCGTACCTAACAGGCAAAATTCTGGTTCAAACTAAATTCTGGTGAACTTCAAAGCCCTCATCCTTCCCACTGCCTAAGACTGAAGAGATGAGACTCTTACGAGCAGATTGGTAGCTTGGCGGCCACTGAGTTCTGCCTTCAACTCCCCACGAGGCTTCAGGCTATCACTAAGTCTTTGAATCGAAACTCTGTGCTCTCAATTCTGTATGAGAATTTCCCAGGCCAGACCTTCAGAGGAAATGAAGTCTGACCTTGAGGGTATAACTTTTTTTGCATTTAAAAAGATGAAAAAAAGAAAAAAATACCATAAATAATGATGGCAATAGTCAATATTTTGTATCGCTTGAAGGCAAAAAACATTATAAACTAAAGTTAATAACACTTAGAAGTTAATAAATATCAGATTCCTACAACATTCTTTCAAAAAGATACATTGTTTTAGACGAGGCTAAAAGGCTTTCTCATCCTTAAAATAAAATCATGACCTGGCACAATTTAGAAGCAAGTTTTTACGACAATAGTTAGCAAAATTTAAAATACACATGTCCTTTGATCTAGCAATTCTACCT
Source organism: Carlito syrichta (assembly GCF_000164805.1). Classification (NCBI taxonomy): domain Eukaryota; kingdom Metazoa; phylum Chordata; class Mammalia; order Primates; family Tarsiidae; genus Carlito; species Carlito syrichta. The sequence goes on along the minus strand of NW_007077634.1, from coordinate 221,486 downwards.
TTAGAAATTTATCCTTCAGATTAATGTGCCAAGTCTACAAAGATATTCACCTGTGTATGCTCTTGACAGTATTGTTTAGCTGGCAAAAACTTGAAAACAACCTAAATGCCTATCAATAGAGGATGGATAAATAACTCAAAGTACTTAGAGAACTTACATTCAATGGAATATATTGCAGTTAATTAAAACAAAACATTAACAGTAGCAAATATCTGTCTGGGAACGGGGAAACACCCCATATCAACAGGGTGCCTGAATGAAATGCAATTGTATACCTAACCCTTAACTGTACCCCACAACTTCATAATAAAAAATAAAAAATAAAAAAAAATTTAAAAAAAAGAAACAAACAAACAAAAAACAAAACAGAAGGTCTTTTTGTGCCAATATAGAAAGGGCTGAAACCACTACACCCAGCCAAAGCTTTTTAAATCTATTCTTCATTCTTCTATTTTGCAGGCTGACCATGAACAAATATTAGCTTTAAAATGTAAAAAATACCTTTTCTATTGAAGTATCAAAGCGTGTAATATTCGGAGTGACTGTGTGACTCTTTATAATTGGGGGACATGGAACTAATATGTATTAGTTACCTATTGTCACAATAACATTGCTTTACAAATAACTACCAGCTTCAGTGGTCACACAGTAATGTGTCAATTCCCCAAGCATCTGGGGTCAGATGGGGTGATGTGGGGAGAGGAGTGGAGTGGCTAGAAGTCTTTGCTGATCTCCACTGGGCCCACTCACATAGCTAGGTTGAACTGGGGTGACTGGGACCACTCATTGCTGTTCTGTGTCTCTCTGGCAGGTTAGCCCAAGACAAAGTCTTAAGATGGTGACAGAGGTTCAAGAAAGCATCCCCTATGCACAAGCCTATTTCAAGCTTCTGCTCTTTCAAATCTACTAACACTCCATTAGCCAAAGCAAGTGATGTGATTGGGTCCTGTGTCGAGTGATGGGGCAGGTCAACTACCTGTGGCGAGACAGCACTGCAAAGTTCTAGCAAGTAGTGAAGATTTAGGGCCATCACTGCCACCTGCCACGTTAGGTAAGTTGAGGAATCGCATTCTTTGATTGGTTCTATTGCTATCCAACTATCTATCTATTTACTTATGCATGCACATAAATAGATATATGTTTGTATATACCTAGAAAATTTCTAGAAGAATGGCAAGAAAACTTGCAATAGTGGTTATCTCTTTTGAATGCGAGTTTGCAGAGGTAAATGGGATAGGGTTTTTAAATATTTATTGTTAATTTTTTGAGTTGGAGTCTCACTCTGTAGCTCAGGCTTGAGTGCAGTGGTGCCATAATGGCTTACCACAGCCTCGACCTCCTGGGCTCAGGCAATCCTTCTGCCTCAACCCCCTGAGTAGCTGGGACTACAGGTGCACACCATGCTATATATTTTTTAAATTATTTTTTGTAGAGACAAATTCTCACATATGCCCAGGCTGATCTTGAACTCCTGGCCTCAAGCAATACTCCTGCCTTGGCTTCCCAAAGTACTAGGATTCCAGGCATAGACCATTACACCCAGCTATAGGTTTTTAAATCTATTTTTCATTCTCTAGGACTGTTTAATTTGCATGTTCATCATGAACAATTAGTTTTAAAATGTAAAACATTCCTTTTCTATTGAAGTATCAAAGCTTATAATATTCAGAGTGACTGTGTTACTCTTTACAATTGGGTGATGAACCCCAACTTCCTTCTGTCCCTTCAGTCTCCTAGGCTCTGAACAGTCCTCCAGATCCTCCTGCTAATGACTTGGACCCCAGCTTGGAAGGAACTGCTCTGCTGAAGGAAGAGCTCATTAGTGAGCAGCATAAATCATCCTCGACTTGTCTTGAACAAATGCTGCCAACTGAAGTGAACCAAAGGGATTGAAATATGACACACGTAATCACCAGTGCTGGGGTTGCTCACTTGGCCCGAAATCGGACACCTAACCTCTGTTCAGTTTCAGCCACATTAAAGATTAAAAGTTGGCCAAAATCATCATGGAGTATATATTTCCTAAATGTGATTGTGTCTGACTGCAGCTTTCTGTCAGGGATCCACAGAGCTAAAGGCTGCTTTCCCTGGAGGGAGCAGCAGCTCTCACCACACACAGACAAGACGCAGCCGCAGGTGTGTTATTGGTATTCTGTTATTGTTGCATAATTTAATGCCCTGCCCAGGAGCCCCAAGTAGCCTATACCATATGCATATGTCAGTTGCGCAATTAATGGTTTCCTATTTTCATCCGATTCTTTTACACTAAAACTACTAACTCAAGATTTTAAATGTGGAAATCAATCCACATTTTAAATTTACTCAGGTATGTTGATGAATGATTGAATGTTTGGGAGATTAGAAAGTAGAAAAAATCCAATTAAAGGAGCAAATAATATTTATGGGTTTTCTTCTGGTAGAATACAACAATTCAAGAAACTATAAGTAACACAATGAAATTTTGCTCATTCATTCATTCAACAAGTTTTTAAAAGCCTGTATGTGCCAGGCACCGTTCTAGGCTCTGGGGATACCACAGTAGTGGGGGTGAAAAGATGATTACCTCACATAACTGACATTTTATTGGGAGGAAACATAATTTCAGAGAGTAATAAATGTGGTGAATAAAATGAGTCAGAACAATAGGGTGGAAGGTTACGGCTGGAAGTGGGACAGTGACCTGAGATAGGCAGTTATGGAGGCCTTGCTAGGGTGGTCACATTTGTTCAGAGACCCAAATAATGAGAAAGCACCAGCTATGTGAATAGTTTGAGGAAAAGGATGCAGTTGATGCAAAGGTTCTGGTGTTGGAGAATTTGGGGAGATACTAAGGATGCCCAAGAATAGCAAGTGAAGAGACAGTGGTGTGGAATAATGTCAGAGATGTGGGAGGAGCTGGAGAACTTCAGCTTGACTCTGTAGGTGTCAAATGGGTTTTAGTCCATTGTCATCTCACCAGCATATTTTACGAATGAGAATATAGCTATAAAGCAGAGCAAAACAAAACTAAACCCAGGTAAAGCTTTGCATTGAGCACTGAAAATACTACTGTTTTTTGTTTTTGTTTTTGTTTTGAGTCAGGGTTGTCCAGGCTGAAGTGCAGTGGTACAATAGCAGCTCACCGCAGCCTGGACCTCCTGGGCTCGGGCAATCCTTCTACCTCAGCCTCCTGGGACTACAGATGTGTCCTACCAGGCCCAGCTAATTTTTTTGATTTTTTTTTTTTGTAAACATAGTAAAGATCTTACTATGTTGCCCAGGCAGGTTATTTTTATTTAATCCTCAAAAATGTCCAGCAATGTATAATTTACCTTGCTGTATAGTAGATGAAACAGAAACACAGTAGATGAAATAGAAACTCAGTTGGAGCAATTTTCTCAAAGCTATGTTGCTATTAAGAGCCCAAATTAATATTCGATGCATATAAAGTTTAGTCTCTGAATCCACAAACTGTTCATTCTTCATGAATATGCGGGTGCCAAATCAACTGTTCCCTCAATCATTTGGCCTTGCTAATCTGATCTCAGAACAAATCCATCTGCAATCATATGAGTTAGCCCAGTTAGGTAGACATAGGCTATGACCATTTTAGAACAGTTAGCATATTTGAGCATCTCTACATAATGGGCACTGTGCTGTGTATAGAAGACTTTGGGAACTATCCTGACACCACAACCCATAGAAGGCTGGTGGGAAGGGATAGCCTGAACCCAATTGGGTCAGTTATCTGCTAAAGCAAAAATATCAACCTTCTCCATAGGATTTACTCAAGACCCAGAGCCTCAAAACATAATGCTCAAAATATCCAGGCTGTAATCCATAATGACTCAAAAATCAGGAAAAGCGTAACTCATACAGGAAAAGACAAACAATAGGTGCCAAGGACAACATAACACAGATGTTAGAATTATATGACCTAGACTTTGAAGGAATTTTCTTTATTCAGGAGCACTTCTATGTGTTGTTTTAAATATAATAATACTATGAGGTGACGTGAAAAAGCAGCAGCTAAAATTCTGAACATATAATTACATTTAGAGTCCTTAAGCTGGGTTAAATATATTACAGTATTCCCAAAAGGGGAACACCTGGGAAGAGCTTGGCTCTGGACTCAAATATTTTCTCAAATCATTGCATGTAAATGTTTCCCCCTCTTAAAGTGGAAGATAACAATGCTTACCAGGCAGACATCTTGTGAGGCTTAGAGGTCATATACTATGTCACCGCCTAATGCTGACATGTAGGCTGGAAGTATTGATGTTCATTTTCTGTCTCTTTTCCCTCCATAGTCTGTCAAATGTTACCAGGTCTGACCTTGAAATGGTGACATTTTCTTCTTATTCCAGAAAGGGGCAGTGATCTTTGATGCCTATTTCTCCACTTCTGAACCAAGAATAATAAGAAAGAAAATACATTTTCTCCTTCAGTCATAGTGTCCTGCCACTATGTGGCGTCTCTGGAGGGCTGGTTCACATAAAGCCCACAAACAGCAGAGTCTTTTCTGGGATAGCTTCTGGAGAAAGCTGCTAGATAAGTTTGTTACACATTGCTTGCATAACTACACTGCTTAATTAGATCCTCCGTTGATTTACATGTTTAACCTCTTGATTTGTATTCTGTGTATGAAAAAATATCCAATGTATGGCTTTGAGAAGGATGTAGATTTTTGATATCAAGAATGGGAAAGTCGACTAAAGAAAGGCATTGTCCCTCACACCAACCTGATGAACGTGACAACAGGGTCATAGGATCTTAGAGTTGGAAGAGCCCCGTGAAGGTATCCAGGTCAGTGTCCTTATTTTGCAATTGAGGAACCTGAAGGTTAAAATGGGGATATAATTTTTATGAATTGGAAAAATATTGTTTATATAAATACCTTTTTAAAAGTGCCATCTTCCATAAGAGTATTTAGACATACTCAAGAACGAGATCAGAGAATGTGTCATGTTCACCACTCCATCCCCAGCTCTTAGAACAATTAATGGGCTCTCAAGAAATACTTGTTGAATAAATACAGGCATCTTCAGCTCCCAGAGAGAAAGTGCTGCATGCCTTATGATGATTTAAAAGATTATTGGAGTACGAAGATTTAAAAAGTTCTCTTTTTCAGTTAATAAAAGCAATGAATTCCCATAAAAAGATCAATACCTGAAAGGAATCTGCATAACTACCATTGAAAATGTCTCTCTCTTCTCTCTCTCTCTCTCTCTCTTCTCTCTCTCTCTCTCTCTCTCTTAGTTGGAGTCTCACTTCCTTGCCCAGGCTGGAGTGCAGTGGCACACTCACAGCCACCTCAGCATCAACCTGCTGGGTTCCGGCGATCCTTCCGCCTCAACCTTCCAAGTAGCCAGAACTGTGGGTGCATGCCACTATGCCTGGCTAATTTTTTATTTATTGTAGAGATGAGGTCTCACCAAGTTGCCCGGGCTAGTCTCGAACCCACAGGCTCAGGCAATTCACTCACATCAGCCTCCCAAAGTCCTAGGCTGTGCCACCGAGTCCATCCTGAAAATGTCTTAGCTCTGTAGCCTTATTTCACTCTTTCCTCCCCACCCAACCACTATGCCTCTACCACCTTGTCCTCTCTAGACCCTCTCTGACATCCTAGTCCAGCCTGGACCAGGTTTACAAGTTCAATGCTGCCGTTGTGCCTGTCACCTGTGTGTGGTGGAACTGCTTTCCTGCTGGGCCAGGGCACTGGGAACTGCCTCTGGAACTAGGTTCCAGGCTTTTATCATTGATATAAAGGCTCCTGTCTCTAAATTTCATAGTGCAACCTTGCTCCACAGAGCCCCAAAGCACTACTTTGGACCCATACAATTGATTGGTCCCTTTCAAGCCAGGAAAACAGATTTTCTTCAAGTACACTAGAGGTCTGTTAGCACATTGCTATATATCACAATGGTTACTCTGCAGGTGTTTGTGGTGTATCATCTAACTTGTCCACTCAACTACAATTATAAACTGGCATTTGAATTCTTGCTGTGTATATATCATGTCAGGATGTAGATTGGAAAGATATTAAATAGTTTTGCCATCTATCCCTGTTTGCCTGGAACAGGCCTGTTAATACTCAGCAAAACTATTAATAATGCCCCCTTTTGGATAATAATCCTTATATTAAGAGACACAGTCTAATCTCTGATGGAACATTCGTTGATAGTACATTAAGCTCAAAAATAACAGTGATGGGATGGGTTAGTGGTTAAGAGCATGTGCTTTGGTTTCAAACTCTGGTTTCACCACTTATTGGTTAAGTGGTATTGAAAGAAGTTTTAAAGATGTGGGGTACAATTCATTTTAAAGATGTGGGGTACAATTCAGGATTAGGTATGCAAGTGGCTTGTCCTTTCTAAGCCTTGGTTCCTCAGCTGTAAACTGGGCATGGATAACAGAAACTAATTTGTTGGTCTGTTTTGAAGTTTAAACAATATGCAAAGCAGTGAGCATAATCTCTGGTACATAGTAAATAATAATTATTACCTTTAATAATAACATCTTGATAGTTGTATGAAGTGATAACAGTCTCATTTCTTGCCCCAATTTTGCTCTTTCATTTCAGCTCTAGGGTTTTCTCCATGACTATACTCCTTTTTCCCTATAATGAAATGCATCACAGTCTTGGTCCTTGTGCTTTCTGAATGGCATCCAATTCAAGAACTTGAGCTCCACAAAGTGACTTTTGGGTCCGATGAGCACAGTCCTCATTTCTAATTGCTGTTACAAGGTCATATGAGAGTAATTCTCGATATTTGATCTGTGATTCAGTGACAGACCATGAACATTCCCCAAATGGCCTGAGAACTGACTCAAACATGCAAGTGTTTCATTTCACTGCGATGGATAAATGACAAGTGGCTTCACAGATTTCAGTTCAATGAAGAATCAGGGGTTTCTTATGCATAGGTTGTGAGGACTTTTATTTATTTATTTGGGGGAATTATTTAGTTAATCCTTCAGTGTGTATTGGTGCATCAACATAACTTCCGACTTGTTATTCTCCAGCTGATACTCTCACATGTATATGCTACAGCTTAAGTAGAAACTATCCATATTTTTATGGGTACAACAGGATATACAGGAAGTATATTTAAACCTTTGCAATTTTTGCTTCTGTGAAGACATTTTTCTGTCATCCTTACAGCCTGTTTGCCCATTAAAGGAATGGATAAAGTAAGTGGGTTGTGGGATCTTTACCCTTATAAGTGAGCAACTGTCAGTTTGAGAGTCACTGACCTGTGGTCTTTCAGGACTTACATACAATATTATTCATGTATATGGGGGATTCTCACAAGTGTTTGGATTTAGAGGAAATGTTTTTATAAATAACTCAGAAAGAGGAGGATACAAGAGTGAGGTGTGGAGTCAGCTTTTCCTGGTTTTGAATACTGGTTATATTACTTTTCAGTTGCTTAAACTTGAACAAATTACTTACTCTTTTGGGATATATTTACTTTTATTTTAAATAAGGATAGAAATAGTGCCTATCACATAGGGATGGTATGAGGATTAAATAAAATTATGCATGTGTCAGGTATATAACAAGAGAACAAAAATGGTAACTATTATCTAAAATTCTTTAATTCAACAATTAGATGTCATTCTCACTTAGTTAGGACTATATCCCACTTAATCTGGACCAAAGATAAGGTTTGTGTATTTTCATTTTTCTTTCTTTTGAGTTGGAGTCTCACTCCGTCACCCAGGCTGGAGTGCAGTAGCACACTCATGGTCACCCCAGCACCGACCTGCAGGGCTAACGTGACCCTTCTGCCTCAGCCTTCCAAGTAACTGGAACTATAGGCGCAAGCTGCCTCACCCAGCTAATTTTTTGATTTATTGTAGAGATGAGATCTCGCCAAGTTGCCCAGGCTGTTCTTGAACTTGTGAACTCAGGCAATTCCCTCACCTTAGCCTCCCAAAGTGCTGGGATTACAGGCTTGAGCCACTGCACTGGGCCAAGGTTCGTGTATTTTCAGCTCCGCCCTTCCTTCCACCACCAAATAAATGCAAGGTCAGCACATGCTAGAAACCTGGATATTTACAGGACTCAGTGGAATTACTGCCAACTCACTTATTACAAAGCATGTATTTATTTGTGTAATAGTACCGAGTATGGAGATATGAGAAGGAATATCTTACACACAGTGACTTCAAATTGCTCACTGTTAGCGGGGGAACAGACAAGAGCACATAAAACACTGCAGGATGTACTATTATCACTCACATGCATGGAGTCCTGACTTTGTGTCAGGTACAGGGTTAGGAGATTTGTATACAAATCCCTTTCTGATTCCCATAACAGCCTTATTAGGCAAACATTATTATGTTCACTTAATACATGAGGTTACCGAGCTTTAGATAAAGTAACTGACCCAAAAGACACAGACAGAGCTGTCAGAGGATGAGGAAGATCTGGAAGCACATACACTGCTCTCACGACCTATGCCCAAAAGATGGGCATATTGCTTATGTCTCAAACAAGGGAACCCCAAGTAAAGGAGGAATTAAGAGTGGAACTGGCCGGGCTCGGTGGCTCAGCCTGTAATCTCAGCACTTTGGGAGGCCGAGGCGAGTGGGTTACCTGAGCCTCTGGGTTCGAGACCAGCCTGGGCAACTTGGCAAGACCTCGTCTCTACAATAAATAAAAAAATAGCTGGGCGCAGTAGTGTGTGCCTGTAGTTCCGGCTACTTGGAAGGCTGAGGCCAAAGGATCGCTGGAGCCCATCAGGTAGATGCTGGAGTGGCCATGAGTGTGCCACAGCACTCCAGTCTGGGCGACAGAGTGAGACTCCAACTCAAAAAAAAAAGGGTGGAACTGAGGAAAGATGAGAAGCTAAGGCTAAAGTGGCAACCCATCAATTGTTTTTTGTCTCCAGAGTCCATGTTAAGCTCACTCCAAATTACTCAGAGGCTGGAGGAATGTGGAGACTTCTGGGCAGAGGACCCCATACTCAGACTCAGTCACTTCAGAAAGGCATGACATCGCAGTAGAAAGAGAAGGCGCTTTCTACTGCACATTGAATACCAATTACCAGCTGTGTACTGGGTCCAGATATTTAACTCTTCTAAGCCTAAGTCAGAAGGAGATAATAATACTGTTTTACAGATTGATGGGAAGGTTGAGATAACATACATAGAGTATCCAGCATGTTACAGGTACTTAATATATTTTAAGTGCTATTTAATGAATATTTTAACTGCTCAATACATAATTCTGTTTTCAGATAGGAACTCAACCAAACACTCCTTAACCAATTTTCTCTCAACCAATTATCATGGACGAGCACTCTCCCCTACCAAGTTGACCTCCCATTTCCTCAACTCATACAAGTAACTGTCATGTCCATCAATGCTTCTGGCACTTAATTATCTTTATATATTGTTACCTGGTTTATGCTTTTCTATCTTGTTGTTTTCTTCATATAAATGACAAGCTTCTGAGGTCCAGGAAAGTGTCTGTGACTTTTAGAAGGTGTTAACCACCGCTTGGATGCTCTCCAAGTCCTTGCCATCAAAATGTGGTCCACAAGCCAGCAGCTTTGGCATTACTGGAAGCTTAATAAATATGCAGAATCTCCAGCCTCATGCTCAATAACTAAGTCATAATCTGCATTTTAACAAGATCCCCAGGTGATTCATAAGTGTGTTCAAGTTTGAGAATCACCACTCTAAGAATCTATTGCACTGGATGAATGTGGTAGGGGAGGTGGTGGAAATGGGGGTTTCCAGTTAGAGATTCTGGCTCTTCCATAAGTCAATAAAACAGGGCATTCAAGTGCTAAGCAATCATTCATTCAGATTACAAATATTTACTGAACGCTGACATAGTTTGGATGTTTGTCCCCTCAAAGCTCATGCTGAAACTGTGATCCCCAATGGAGGTGGGGCCTAGTGGGAGGTGACTGTTTCATGTGGGTAGACCCCTCATGAATGACTTCGTGCTGTTCTTTGGGTAATAAGTGAGTTCTTGCTCTGTTAGTTCACACTAATGTGTTGTTTGTTTAAAAGGGCGTGGCGCCTCCTCCTCTCTCTCACTTCCACTTTTACCATGTGACACACCTTCTTCTTCTCTGCCATCAGCTATGAATGTAAGCTTTCTGAGGCCTTACAAGAAGCCCAGCAGATGCCTGTGCCATGCAGAACCTTGGGCCAAACAAACCTCTTTTCTTTATAAATTACCTAGCCTCAAATATTCTTTTATAGCAACACAAAATGGACTAATATAAATGTCCACTGTATGCTAAACACTGTTCTGGGCACTTGGGATACATAGTCAAAAGACAAAGCTCCTTGCCCACAATCCTTCCATTCCTGCAAGGAGAGTGAGAAATGCAATATCTCGATAGCATATGATATCATATGATACACATGATATTGTATGATACAAGATGATAAGAACTATGGAATAAAAAGTAAGTATAGCAAGAACAGGAAGATCTGTAATGTGTAAGAGAGGAGATTTCAAATATAATTTCAAACAGTGGGGGTCTTGGTAAGGCTACACGGAGAAGGAGGAATTTGAGCAAAGTCTTGAAGTAGGTAATGGAATTAGCCAAGCAGATCTGAGGAGAAGAATATTTCAGGCAGAGAGAATGGCTATTGCAAAGGCCTTTAGCTGGAGTGTGCCTGGAGTTTTGAAGACTCAACAATGAGCCAGTGTAGATGGAGTAGACTGAGGGCTGGGGTGAATGCTAGGATATGAGATTAGAGTGGGAACAGTTCTCTGTCCCGTAGCCTGAGGATATTGCCCACACTTGTGGGAATAATCCTTATGAATCTTAGTTCCAGATAGTATACCAACCATCTATAGGACATTTCCACTTTGTTGTTTTAAGCTACTCAAACTCAACATGAACATTCCTATGATGGGCACATCTACCTACTCAGCCATGCCAGAAACCTAAGAATCATCTTTGAATCTTCTAGTCCATGGCTCTTCCCTCCACCAGATTAAATTAAGTATCAGGTCCCGACTATTCCACTCTAAAACACCCTCCAAGGCCAGGTGGGGTGGTTCACACCTGTAATCCCAGGACTTTGGGTGGCTGAGGCAAGAGGATTGCCTGAGTTTGGGGGTTCGAGACCAGCCTGGATAACTTGGTGAGACCTCATCTCTACAATAAATTAAAAAAAAAAAATTTAGCAGAGCATAGTGGTGCACAACTGTAGTTCCAGCTACTTGGAAGGCTGAGGCAGAAGGATCACCTGAGTCTAGCAGGTCAAGGCTGCAGTGGCTGTGACTGTGCCACTACACCACTCCATCTTGGGTGACAGAGTGAGACTTCGACTCAAAAACAAAAATTACATAAAAATAAATAAATAAAAAAAATGCCCTTCAAGTTCTTTCAATTTTCTGTATTTCAACTACCTCTGAATTCAGGTCACCAGCAGAGACCAACAGGATCATAGCTACTGCCTTTTAATTGTTTTCCCTATACTCTTTCTTGCTTTTATGCTATCATTCTACTGAAATAGCTATTCTTCCAAAGCTACTTTTCAAAAGAACCAATTAGATGCTTTATTCTCTAAATTAAGACCCTTCTGTGACTACCTTTGATGTACTAGAACTTTCATCATGACTCTCAAGGTCTTTGTTTACCTGTTCTACTTTCAGAACTCCTTAAGAAGAGCACTGGCAAAGATGTTTTCTTAAAATTTAGCTGTATTTACATGACTTCCTAGAACAGTACCTTGGACTCTGGCCTGACTGTGTCGATACTAATACGGCTTTGTTGCAAGCCTAGAAATGACTGTTTGTGTGAACTGAAGCTAAAGGCAGCTAAAGGGATGTCTGCCAGCCCTGGGGTGCTTCCAAAGGTATGGGCACTTAAAGAAAAAAGTCTTTTGGGATCCATTGCTTCTTCCTTCAGAAGAGGAAAAGCCAAAAGGCCTGGTCATGTTGCCAGAGTCTCATTCGACCCTTTACTGATGTTATGAGAACATACCCAAAAAACAGTCTGGCATACTGAGAGGGTTGTTGGATTTGCAGCTGGAAGGCTTGAATCGCATCTGGCAGTTGTGCCATTAACTTGCTGTGCAACCTTGGACGAACCACATCTAAACTGTAGGCCTCAGATGCTGCAACTGTAAAGTGTAGAAATTGGTTTTAATGGCTGCTAAGGTCCAGCTGTTACTGTATAAACCTATGATTTGAGGGTAAGTAGGAAAAGAAGGACAAAGGAAGAGAAAGGGAATTTAGTTTTATTCTCCCACTGATGGAATAGAGTAACGGCTGATACTCTCTATGTGCTCATTCATTCAATAAATGTTTATCAAATGCCTATTAAGAGCAGATCTGAGTTAGGACCTCGACCTAAGAACTGGACTTAAGTAAAAGCCCATTGAGCTGCAGAAATGGTTTTTATACAGATATACATTGCACAACTTAATTGTTTTCAGGCAAATGCCCCACTAAGACTAGATATCTAAAGGTTTTCCTTAGAGAAATGTATCATATCTCAAAATTCTAAATGTCTTCAGCGTTGTGTATTAAAGCTTTGTAATAAAAGAAAGAGAGATCCTGAACTGCCACCTTGAAATTTCACATTTGGATGAAATAATTTTAATTCATGAATTCATCAGGATTGCTATCAAAATGATTGAAGGCAGTTTAAAAAAAATTCTAGGAGAACTGGACCTTTAAGAACTGGTTTTTTTTGTTGTTGTTGGCAGTAGAAACATGTCCACTATAATGGGACAATTTAAATGCATAACTGTTAAAACAAACTCTTTAAACTATTCCCTGCATGTTCCAACATTCATCATGTTGACTACCAAGACATCAATTTTTCATAAAATACTGTATAACTGAAAAGGAGACATTTAAAGGAGAGGAAAAAATGGAATTCACCGTTTTAGCTCAGGCTCTGATGATTTCGGCATTTTATAGGGTGATTAACTGATTGTATAAAAGGAAAAAGCAAGTGGCACTTCACCAAGCTGTATAGATTGAGTTCTCTTTCCTGTTTTTTTTTTCTTTTCCTTAAGCACCTTAATTTTTTCCCTCCCTGAGGCATTGCTTACATGGCAAGAAGAATGAGTTGGCTGTAAGACAAAGTCCACACTATTGTGACTTCCCTTTTTCCTCAACAAATGCCAGTGTTGGCAATCCACATGGGACCAAATGGATTAGAAGAGGGCACAATGCTATCGTGTTGAAATTTAGTACCCATGATGCATTTTACCTAGGCAAAATGAAAAAGGGGTGCAACTTTAACAAAAATTTTTTAATCCCGCGCCTTTGGGAGGCTGAGATGAGTGGATTGCCTGAGCCCGCAGGTTTGAGACCGCCTGGCAGCAAGACCTCATCTCTACAATAAATCAAAAAATCAGCTGTGCGTGGTAGCGCATGCCTGTAATTCCGGCTACTTGGAAGGCTGAGGCGGAAGG